>NC_136115.1:944748-1051668 GCF_965212315.1 Lampetra planeri
GCCGTCGTGAGATGGGGAGTGAGCGGCCAGGGATCGAGGGAGACGGTGACAGCGGTCCCTGGGGCGGGCGATGGAGGGGCTGGGGGCGATGCCACGGGACGGGGAGGTGGGTAGGGGGACGGAGGGAGGGGGGCCGAGTTAGGGGGTGGGGGGGGGATTAGGCGAGCCGGCCCCAGCGGAGCGGAGAACGGAAAGGCGCACCTTGGAGAGGCGATAAAGCTTGCGGCGGGAGGGATTACTCACGCGCGGGGGCAGGGAGGAGGAGGGGGAGGTCGTGGGTGGTGGGGGAGGGAGGGAGGGAGAGCTGGGGGATGAGTGGAGTGAGGCGGGGGCGCTGGCGTCCGTCCAGCGTTCTAACGGACGCGCGTGAACGCGGGCGTCCGTTTCTGGGTTCGCGTGCGCGTCAGCCAACCCAGACGCATACCGACACGCCCGCGCGTGAGCGCGTGCCGCACAAAGACAAAGATCTCCCGTGTAGCCTTGGACGGACCGTTGGGGAAAGTAATGTTGGGGAGCACCTATAACGACCGGAGCGGCACACGAGAGGGTGGGTGGCCACAATCTACCGGCCGCACGCCTTTGTCTCCCCAGTGCTGATATTTACACACCGCAGCGGCTGAGCAAACCTACGGAAGATAGGCCCAGGGCCGGTTCAGGATGTCACTCTGCACGCAAACACGCACGCACACAAACACGTGCGTGCGCATGTTCACACAGACACACCACTCCCCACTGTATTCACAACACACCCCATCCACTCCACCACAATGAGTATCTCTTACACCACCACAACCATCAACACGCACACACACACACACCACCACAACCGTCAACACACACACACACCACCACCACAACCATCAACACGCACACACACCAGTGCCATCACCACCACCAAAATGATAAAAACCACGCCATAACTATCACCACATACACCACCAGCATCACAATGATCACCTCTACCACCAAATACAAAGATCCCCTTATAACCTAAACAGACTTTCAGGGCAAGTGCTGTGAGCGAGCACAATAGGCCGGCACGGCGCACGAAGCATTCGTCTCCCCAGTGGCGATGCTTACACAACGTGCTGGGTACTAATGTGAGTCTAGGTCGACCTAGGGGAGGTCCAAGACCTGATCAGATAATCATCACTGGTGTTGGTCGTTAGCGGGAATCGAACTCGGGTGGCCGGGTCTGTAGCACAGCGCGCAATCCGCTGACCTCCAGCTCCCCATCAAGTCCATCACCACCACCACCATCATCATCATCCATCACCACACCATCACCACACCATCACCCCCACCACCATCATCATCATCCATCACCACACCATCACCGCCACCATCATCCATCACCACTGCGTCATTGGCGCCATCATCGCCGCGGGGTTTGGGAGTCGGGAGGCGCCCACCGTCGGTCGCGCCAGAGCGAGATCGTCCAATTATCGACATCACCGCAACTCGCTCCACGGTTCCTCCTCTCACTCGTTGCTCGTCAAGGGCTTCCAACAAAAGGAGAGGGGAGAGGTGGGTTGGGTGAGAGGGTGGGAATCAGCATCATCACCATCGCCTACAGCAGCAGCATTCAACTGCAGAGCCATCATCTTCAGCAGTAGCAGCATTGGCAACAGCAAAATCTTCATCAGTAGCAGCAGCAGCATCATCGACAGCATCAATATCTCTAAAATTACAGAACTAACATCAGCAGCAGAATAACGAATCGTCGGTATATCATCAGCAACAAAATCATCAGCAGCAGCAGCGGCTCCTGAAATAACAGCAGAATCATCAGCAACTTCGTAATCATCATCATCATCATCGGCAGCAGCTGGAACGCTCGTTACGCGGCTGCGGAATCGGACTCGTTCACCCAAAATAAAAAGACAAAGATCCTCCGTGCGGCCTCTAACAGACTGTTGGGACAACATATGTAAGCGAGTAGCTATGAAGCCCGGAATGGCCGATCGCCTTTGTCTCCCGAGCGCTGATATTGACACCCAAAAGCAGCTACTCATTCGAGGTTGGGTCGACCCAGAAGAGGAGGCCCAGGACGGGTTCAGATGATCGTCACTAAATGTTGGTCGTGATCGGGATTCGAACTTTGGTGGCTGGGTTCGTATCGCGAGTGCGCTAACCACTTTCACAAACCGGTCCCCACAGCAACACTTGAAGGCCCGCGCGCGCACACCACCTAGCACATCCAGCCTCAAACACGACAGCACGCGCGCGCATACAAGCAAACGACACACACACATACACTCACATGCACTCACACACTCTCTCTCTCTCACGCACACACACACGCACACACACGCCGCGCGCGTGCGTCAATCATCGGGGACGCGCCGGTGCGTGGCGCGAGCCGTTACGGCGCGAGAGCGACCCCGCTCACCCCTCCCCTCCTCCTCCTCCTCACCCACCCGCCTCGTCTCAGCCAGAGGCTCTGCTCCCCCCCACCCCTCCCTCCCCTCCCACCCCCGTACCCCCCCCCTCTCTCTCCGCGTGCTGAGTGCTCCGCTCATTCGCGCGAAAAGAAACGAAGGTCTAGAGCCCAGGCAGTGCCATCATCAGAAACATTATCATCAGCAGCAGCAGCAAGAGCATCATCAGCATGACCATCATCATCAGAAATATTATCATCATCAGCAGCAGCAAGAGCATCATCAGCATGACCATCATTATTACAAATATTATCATCATCATCAGCAGCAGCAAGAGCATCATCAGCATGACCATCATCATTAGAAATATTATGAATATTAAAATCATTAGCATCAACATCATCATCAGCAGCCTGGGTGTAACGCGGACCCAGTAGCATCATCAGCAGCATAATCGTCATCAGCAGTAGCAGCAGCAGAATAATCACCCCATCATCAACCTCACTCACCATCATCACTCCCCATTAACTCCACTATCACATCACCATCTCCACCACCACCATCACCCCATCATCATCATCACTCACCATCATCACTCCCCATTATCTCCACCATCACATCATCATCCCCACCACCACCATCACCCCATCATCAACCTCACTCACCATCACCACTCCCCATTATCTCTACCATCACATCATCATTCCCACCACCACCATCACCCCATCATCAACCTGACTCACCATCACCACTCCCCATTATCTCTACCATCACATCATCATCCCCACCACCATCACCCCATCATCATCACTCCCCATTATCTCCACCATCACATCATCATCCCCACCACCACCATCACCCCATCATCATCATCATCACTCACCATTCCCCATTATCTCTACCATCACATCATCATCCCCACCACCACCATCACCCCATCATCATCACTCCCCATTCTCTCCACCATCACATCATCATCCCCACCACCACCATCATCATCCCCACAACCACCATCACCCCATCATCATCATCATCATCACTCACCATTCCCCATTATCTCTACCATCACATCATCATCCCCACCACCACCATCACCCCATCATCATCATCATCACCACTCACCATTTCCCATTATCTCTACCATCACATCATCATCCCCACCACCACCATCACCCCATCATCATCATCACTCCCCATTCTCTCCACCATCACATCATCATCCCCACCACCACCATCACCCCATCATCATCACTCACCATTCCCCATTATCTCTACCATCATATCACAATCCCCACCACCACCATCACCCCATCATCATCACTCCCCATTATCTCCACCATCACATCATCATCCCCACCACCACCATCACCCCATCATCAACCTCACTCACCATCATCACTCCCCATTATCTGTACCAGAACATTATCGCCCTCACCCTAATGACCCTCGTCATTTGCGGAGTCAATTCCTTCACGGTGGTGGTGGTGGTCGTCCACTATGGGGGTGGCAGGGGAGGGGGTGGACGTGGCGAGCTCCGTGCAGGTCGCAGTGACCGCGTGCCGGCCGCCTCTGGGCCGGCCCGTGAGGTGGAGGGGGGTGGGGGTCCCGATTTGTTGTAATCAGCAAATGCGAGAGGCGGGAGGGGTTAAGAAGGCGCACGCGCGCGCGCGCGGGGGCGCGCACGGGGTGGGCGTGCGGGTTGATAAATAATGCATTGTCTAGACGTAAAATGATCTCGCGCCGGCCGCTTACCCTCGGTGACACCCGCACGGGGCCCCCGCGCGGCGCTCCGCTTTGTCAAGAGAGATAGCGGCGGCGGCGGCGGCGGCGGCAGTGGAGGAGGAGGAGAACGGAGCGCCGCCCGCGTGTGTGGAGTGGAGGGGGGGGGTCTGAGCGTGAGTGGAAGCGGTTAGCGCGCTGCGCGGCGAACCCGGCGAGCCGAGTTCGACTCCCCGCTCACCAGGCAACACCTCCCCTAGGTCGATTCGGCGTAAAATGAGTCAATGGCGCGGTGTGTTAAAAAGAGATCGCCACTGGGGAGACGAAGGCGGTCGCGCGTGGCGTTGGCCACCCACCCTCATGTTGATGATCCACACGCAGGCAAGTTGATGTTTTACTTTCCGCTCCCCACGACACCTTACGCACACAACAACAACAACAGCAGCTGCCGTTTCCCACGAAGTGGCGGTAACGTCACCACGGCGCTTGAGCCAGGCTAGGTGCACCTTGAAGTATCGACGGCTCGCTAGCAGGTGGTCACGGGAAAAACCCAGGTGCCATTGTTTGACTGACCGATGCACCACCTGTGCTTATCACTGTGCCAAATCGCTGCGTTTTCAGCCGCCCGGCGCTCCGCTCGTTGTTGTGAGCGTCGCTCCTCTGCCCTGCGCCGTTGCTGGAGGGCGACTGCCTCCATCTCCCCAGCAGCAGCAGCGTCTTTGGCGAGCCTCCTCCACGGAGGCCGATCTTGACACTGCTCCCAGCAGTCATCGACAACTTCACTCAGATCCAGATCCACCTGTATCGAATCAAGTCCATCTCTTTCCTCACCTGGGTCGTGCATTTAGCCACCACAACCCCATGAAACAGAAGCTGCTTGGGCATGCGGTGGTTGGACTTGGGGGCTGTATGATCCAGCCAACGTAGCCTCGCCTGTCGGAAGAGTTCACCTATGGGATTTGTGAGCTCCCCACACAATCCAGTCTGGTTAAACCCAGAATGGATCACAGGCAGGCAAGCCTGAATATTTCTAACCGGCGCAAATTTTCCTTCCCACGTTTCGTAACATGAGGACTGAGAAGACCGAAAACTTCGTGTGAAGCGACAAACCAGGTAGCTTCAACAAAACATGAAGATAATGCCGCTCGACTGAATCACGGGTTCACAAAGACAAAGTTCCACCATAATATTATTGACATGCTGTTGGGCCGAAGTGATGTTATTGAGCACTCTTAAAGGCCAGTACGGTACACGAGGGGGTGGGTGGCCAACATCACGCCCGGCCGCCTTTGCCTCCCTAGTGGCGATGCTGACACACCGCACCAATTACTTATTGAGGCTGAGTCGACCTAGGAGAGGCCCATGACCGGTTCAGATAATCGTCATTGACGTTGGCTGTGGGCGGGAATCGAACTCGAAATACCGGTTTCGTCGCACAGCGCGCAAACCACTACACTACCGCTCCCCACACACACACTCACACACACACTCTGACACACATTCACACACACTCACACACTCACTCACACACACACACTCACTCAGACACACTCACACACACACTCACACACACACTCACTCACACACACACACTCACTCACACACACACACTCACTCAGACACACTCACACACACTCTCACACACACTCACACACACACTCACACACACTCACACACACTCTCACACACACTCACTCACACACTCTCACACACACACACACTCACACACACTCACACACACTCACACACACTCACACACACTCACACACACTCACACACACACACATGTCCTCTCCAGCGGGCGCTCTAGTGCTTTGAAGTGAAGCTGCTCGCCGCCCTCCATCCCCCCGCTTTCAAACGAGCGCCGCGAATTCAAAGCAACTCCAGGCACCCAGAACCCCTCTTTAAAGAGACCCCCCCACCACCACCACCTCTATCTCGCTACCCCCTACCACGACCCCCCCCCCTCTCTCAGGGTCTACGCCTGGCTATCCCTTTTCTCGAATCTCTGGTATAGTTCGGCCTCAACCCTAAAGCATTCTCGCGCGTGTGAAGATACGGTGGCCATCGTTGTTTTCATCATCGGCAGTGTTATGCAAGTTGCTGTTTTCAGTGGTGTTGGTTAGTGGTGGTATATTCATATAAACAAACGCTGGTTAAAATTGTACCATCATCGCCGGCGTTGATGTCGATATCCGGCAGGAATCACCGGGCTAATTGCTCGCGCGCGCCCCTTCTCCCCTCGTCCCGTGCCGAACGCGGATTGTGAATTAGACCGGGGCTGGGGGGGAGGGCTATAAGAGGGGGAGGGAGGGAGGGATTAGGTGGGAGGCGGAGGGGAGGGATTGAGCCGAGGGGTTTAATGGACGAGGGGGGAGAAGGGACGGCGCGCGGGACGCCGAGGACGCGGTAATGAAGCGAGAGGCCGGGAGAGCGCGGCCTCCGTGCTGAGTGCGTGTGTCAGCGTGTGTGTGTCAGCGTGTGTGTGTCAGCGTGTGTGTGCGTGTGTGTGTCAGCGTGTGTGTGTGTGCTTGTGCGTGTGTGTGTAAGCGCGTGTGTGTGTGCTTGTGCGTGTGTGTGCTTGTGCGTGTGTGTGTAAGCGTGTGTGTGTGTCAGCGTGTGTGTGCGCGCTTGTGCGTGTGTGTAAGCGTGTGTGTGTGTGCTTTTGTGTGTGTGTGTGCTTGTGCGTGTGTGTGTGTAAGCGTGTGTGTGTGTAAGCGTGTGTGTGTGTGCGTGTGTGCTTGTGTGTGTGTGCTTGTGTGTGTGTGCTTGTGTGTGAACGCGCGCGTGCGTGAGCGCGTGTGTGTGTAAGCGTGTGTGTGTACGCGTGTAAGTGAGTGCTTGTCTGTGTGAGTGTGTGTGCGTGTGTACGCGTGTGTGTGTACGCGTGTGAGTGCTTGTGTGTGTACGCGTGTGAGTGCTTGTGTGTGTGTGAGTGAGTATGCGTGTGTGTGTACGTGTGTGTGTGTACGCGTGTGAGTGAGTGCGGTTGTGCAACGGTTAGCGCTGCGCTGCTCTACGATCTCGTCGACAAGAGTTCGATTCCCGCTCACAGAACCGGTCCCTCGCCTCCCCTAGGTCGAATCAGCCTCAAATGAGTACCTGGTGCGATGTGTAAATATCGCCACCGGGTATACAAAGGCGGCCGGGCGTGGTGGTGGCCACTCACTCCCTCGTGTGCCGGGCCGGCCTTCATCGGATATCGCTAACTCGACTTGCGCCAAAAGTCAATCACGACTCTCCATGGCGTCTTTGTCTTTTGTGTTTGTGGGGATGTAGAGGTTCAATGATTATCGCACTGTCTATGAACTCAGCGACCTGAGCTGGATTGTGTGTGAGTGCGTGAGTGAGAGCGTGAGTGTGTGAGTGCGTGTGTGAGTGTGTGAGTGCGTGAGTGTGTGAGTGAGTGCGTGAGTGTGTCAGTGTGTGAGTGAGTGAGTGTGTGAGTGAGTGTGTGAGTGCGTGAGTGAGTGAGTGCGTGAGTGAGTGTGTGAGTGCGTGAGTGAGTGTGTGAGTGAGTGTGTGAGTGAGTGCGTGAGTCAGTTCGTGAGTGTGTGAGTTCGTGAGTGTGTGAGTTCGTGAGTGTGTGTGTGCGTGTGTGTGAGTGTGTGTGAGTGAGTGCGTGAGTGTGCGTGTGTGTGCGTGTGTGAGTGCGTATGTTCACGTACTGTATATATTTTCGGGGAGAGTGGTGGGGTAGTGATTAGCGCTTTGCGCTACAAACCCGGCGAGACAAACCCGGCGAGCCGGATCCAACGACGTTGGATGTGACTCAACCTTAAATGAGCCCCTGGATCCATGTGTACACCGCCCAATAATGATTTTACAATTGCTGGCTCACAGCACTTGCCACAACTGTGTCGGCGACCACTGGGGACCTTGGCATTTGTTATACTCATCGAAATGACTGCACGCGTTTGAAAGAAACTTTTAAGTATTTTTTCCCCTCTATTATCATGAACAAAACTTCAAACGTGAACAAATGTTGATGGAAATCTTTGGTCTGGGGACACGTTGATTGGTCGGTGACGCATACACAAGTTTTTATTTTGGTAATAGGACTGAAACAACAATAATAATGATTTATATTTGTCGTCTCACCTACACATTTAGTTATTTAACATTTAATATTTGGCCTTGTTAATTTCCCCTTCTTCTGTTATCCCCCCCTTCTCACTCCGCCCCGCCTCCTCCTCCCCGTCACTTTCCCTCCCGCCACTTGCCCCCCCCCCCCAGGCTCGCGACAATTTCAGGCCGAGTAGACCTAGGGGAGACTGCCACAAACCACCGGAGGTCCCGCACCGGCGCGAGGATTCGGGAGAGGGCTGGAGGTGAAGGGTCGTGGCTGGAGGTGAGGGGTCGTGGTTGGGGGTGAGGGGTCGTGGTTGGGGGTGAGTGTGCTGGGTGTGCTTGGGGTTAAAGCCGGAGGTCAGGGTGATGGGCATGGTTTCGGGGTAGGGTTAATGTCAGGGTTAGGGTTACAGTGAGAAGTCGAGGGTTAGGGATAGTGCATGGGGTTAGCTGTAATGGTAGGGTTGGTGTAGGGGTTGGGCTATAGTCGGGTTTGGGGTAAGGTCAGAATGGCTGTGAGCGTGAGCACTCAGTGTGTGTGTACGTGTATACGAGTGGGCATACGAGTGCAAGCTTGTGCTTGTGTGGGTGCGTTTGATTGTGCGTGGATATATGCGTGTGCTTGTGTATGTAGCCCGCATGCTCAGCCACCGCATGCCCAAGTAGCTTCTGTTTAGCCGGAGAGAGGGGGGCTAGACGGCCACGGCACGGGCTAGAGAAGAGATGGAGTGATGTGGTACAGGAGGATGTGGAGGTGAGTGGACTTGCCGATGACCAGCAGTGTCAAGATCAGCGTCTGTGGAGGAGGTTCGTGAAGGACGCTGCTGAAGAGGAAGCAGTCACCCTCCAGCAACAGCAGCGGAGGGCAGTAGAGCGAAGTTCACACCAATGAGCGGAGCTCCGTGCGGATAAAGCGTCGAGTTGGCACAGTGGGGAGCACAGTTGGTGCATCTGTCAGTCATCTCAGTCAGTCATCCAATGGAACCTGGGTCTGTTCAGTGGCCTCCTGCCAGCGAGCCTTCAACACTTCACGTGGCCTCAAAGTGCACCGAGCCTGGCACAGGCGTCGCGGTGACGTCACCGCTACTGACGAACGGCGGGTGTTGCTGTTGCGTGCGTCTTAAGTGAGCACCTAATGCGGTATGCCAACATCGGCACTCGAGAGACAAAGGGGGGCGGGCATGGTGTTGGCTCTACCCCCCTCGTGTGCCGTTCTGGCCTTCATCGGTGCTCGCTAACAGCACTTGCCCAACAGTCTGTTGAAGGCTATACGGAGGATCTTTGTCTTTGTGTGTTTGTGTGCTGCGTTCCTCTCGCTCCATCCGTGTGCGCCGCACTGCGTGCGTCGCGATGATGAATGGGCGGCCCGACGGGGAGGAAGCAGTCGGGGGGGGGCGCAGGGGATGGAGTGGATGGATGGAGGGGGGCGGGGCTGACCGGGGGAAGGGGGGTGGAGGGGCGGGGCGAGCGGTGGAATCGGAACCCGAGCGGCAGCCACGCAATTTGAGTACGAGGGGAGAGCGCGAGTGGACCGAGAGCGCGGTGGGGGGGGATGAGAGCGGGTTTGGCAGACGGGGTTAGGCCGGACCCCCCGGGGAGCCCGTGAAATGTGACCCCCCCCCCCGCTCCACCACACACACCCCGACCCGTGCCCCCCCCCTCGCACTCTCCTTGGTCCGTCCGTCCACCGCTGTTAGCTACTGCGCGCATGAACTCCCATCTCATAGAGCAGCGGCCTTGTTGGTGGTGGTGTTGTTGTTGTTGTGATATTTGTTGTAGAAAGACACGGATCCTCCCCCGTACCTTGTGTGTGTTCGTGTGTCCGTGTGTGCTTGTTGTTGTTGTTGTGGCTCTGTTGTTGCTCTCGCCGCAGTTGTTGTTGTTTATGTTACTGTTGTTGTTGCCGAAATAATGATTGTACGACAAACTGACAAAAGATAAAGGAAATAAACACGTTTAAAATCAGCGCGGAACGGGATTAGCGCAGAGGCTCCGTGACGCGTGCACAGCGCGGCGCGTGTGAACATCGGCACGGGGGAGACAAAGGCGGTCAGGCGTGATGCGTGATGCGAGATGCGAGATGCGTGACGCTGGCCACAATCCGCATTTGGCAGATTGTATCGCGGCGTGGGAGCTCGCGCGTGTGTATGTTGTGTGTGTGTTGTTGTGTGTGTGTGTTGTTTTGTGTGTGTTGTGTGTGTGTTGTGTGTGCTGTGTGTTGTGTGTGTTGTGTGTGTGTTGTGTGTGTTGTGTGTGTGTTGTGTGTGTTGTTTTGTGTGTGTTATGTGTGTGTTGTGTGTGCTGTGTGTGTGTTGTGTGTGTGTTTTGTGTGTGTGTTGTTTTGTGTGTGTTGTGTGTGTGTTGTTTTGTGTGTGTTATGTGTGTGTTGTGTGTGCTGTGTGTGTGTTGTGTGTGTTTTGTGTGTGTGTTGTTTTGTGTGTGTTGTGTGTGTGTGTTGTTTTGTGTGTGTTGTGTGTGCTGTGTGTTGTTTTGTGTGTGTTGTGTGTGTTGTGTGTGCTGTGTGTGTGTTGTGTGTGTTGTGTGTGTGTTGTGTGTGCTGTGTGTTGTTTTGTGTGTGTTGTGTGTGTGTTGTGTGTGCTGTGTGTTGTGTGTGTGTTGTTTTGTGTGTGTTGTGTGTGTGTTGTGTGTGCTGTGTGTGTGTGTTGTGTGTGTTGTTTTGTGTGTGTTGTGTGTTGTGTGTGTGTTGTCTGTGCTGTGTGTTGTGTGTGTGTTTTGTGTGTGTATTGTGAGTGTTATTTCGTGTGTAGTGTGTGTGCTGTGTGTTGTGTGTTGTTTTGTGTGTAGTGTGTGTGCTGTGTGTATGTTGTTTTGTGTGTAGTGTGTGTGTGTTGTTTAGTGTGTGTTGTGTGTGCTGTGTGTGCTGTGTGTTGTTTTGTGTGTGTTGTGTGTGCGTGTGCTGTTTTGTGTGTGTTGTGTTTAGTGTTTAGCGCATATGCACTGCGAACCCTGCCACCTGGGTTCTATTCCCCGCCACGGCTATAACATGAATGGCTTTCAGTTTAGGTCAGCCCTGAGTCTCTCTATGGGTGTCAATGGTTACTATTTGTCACAGTTGGGGGCACAGGTGGTGCATCGGCCAGTCATCTCAGCCCGTCAACTCATGGCACCTGGGTCTGTCCCGTCACCTCGTGCCAGCAGCAAGAGACTTCAACACTTCACGTGATAACCCTCAACGTGCACCTAGCCTGGCACAAGCGCCGTGGTCTCGTCACCGCCACTTCGTTGCCCGACACGCGTGCATTTTACTTCTTACGGAATCCAACAATAATACATTACAAAATCAAGGGCAGCCCTGCATCAATCCACTGCTGGATGAAGGCCTGCTTCACGCCCTGCCGACAGGCCTAGCGGGTTTCTTTGTGCCCTTCATGTGCCCAGGAAAGCCTCTCAGAGTCTCAAGTCTCCCCTTCAGGAGGGTCCTGTTCGGCCAGTTCCATAAATCATTTGCTTTGCCCCGTGGGGGAGGAAAGCCAGAGAGCCCAGAGAAAACCCAAAACGCAGAGGACGAGGAGGGGAGGAGGGCAGGCGGGGAAGTGGGGGCCCACGTTAAAAGCGCCGTACAGATTGATTCAAGAATCCCTGTCTGTACTGCCATCTCTCGGCCTACAACAGCGGGTATTTGTTTGTGAATATACTGTATATTTTATATTTATAACGAATCGTAATTTGCATCGCCTTGCCAATTCGCTGATGGATAACGGCGTCCCCACGCGTGTTGTATGACCATACTTCACCACTTTCGTCAGTGCTGGTTGGTGTAGTCGGGGTGGTGGCGGCGGCGGTGGGGGGGGCGTTTCAGACATCACTCGCCACTGACGCCGCTCGCCGTCGCCAGGAATCGAGCTCTGGATGGCCTCTAGTTCAAAGCGCTTGCCAGGGCGCTATCCGCTGACCATAACGAGCGATCGATTCACGCATTCATTATTCATTGGTTCGTACAACGGCCTTGCTCCCTCCCAGGTCTCCCCTGCTAAACAGACCCCGACGCAGTCATTAAGGTCCCGGGAGACGCCACGCGGAGGCGTGGGGTAATTATTGTCGCGGGCGTCCATTAACTCTGAGCCCCGCACCACGCAGATGTCTCCTCTCCTACGCAGGCCGTTCTCCGTGACCCCCAGAGGTCGGGGGGGAGGGGGTCAGAAGGGGTCTCTCCGCCAGGAGCCTCGGGGAGGTCAGTAGGGGTCTCTCTACCTTGTAGAGGGGGGTCAGTAGGGGTCTCTCTACCTTGTAGAGGGGGGTCAGTAGGGGTCTCTCTACCTTGTAGAGGGGGGGTCAGTAGGAGTCTCTCTACCTTGTAGAGGGGGGTCAGTAGGGGTCTCTCTACCTTGTAGAGGCGGGTCAGTAGGGGTCTCTCTACCTTGTAGAGGGGGGTCAGTAGGGGTCTCTCTACCTTGTAGAGGGGGGTCAGTAGGGGTCTCTTTACCTTGTAGAGGGGGGTCAGTAGGGGTCTCTCTACCTTGTAGAGGTGGGTCAGTATGGGTCTCTCTACCTTGTAGAGGGGGGTCAGTAGGGGTCTCTCTACCTTGTAGAGGGGGGTGGGCGCAGAGGGGTGGTTGGGTGGTGGACTCCACGGGGGTCCTACGCACAGAGAGAGAGAGGAGTGGGGGTGGGGGTGGTTGGGTGGGTGGGGGGCTGAATGGGAGGTGGGGGGGTTAGCGGAGATCCGGGTGGCGGAAATGAACGCGCGCGAGGCGTTGCGAGGGCGTTAATGACCGCGGGAGACCAATTACCTGCGATGTCGCGTGCGGAGCGAGCGGACGCGCTCTGCGGAGAGACCGGCAGGTGTCGGGGTGGGCTGGGGGGGGGCGAGGGCTGGTGAGGGTTCAAAGGGGGGGGGGGGGAGATGAGGGAGAGGGAGGGAAATGAAGGAGCGATAGGAGAGCGAGGAGAGAGGGGTGAAAGGTGAGAGCTCGGGGAGAGAGAAAATTGAAAGAGGGGAGAGAGAAAGGGTAGAGAGAGAAAGGGGATCGAGGGGAAGACAAACGTGAGAGGGGAGAGAGAGAACGGGGAGAGCGAGCAAGGTGAGAGAAAGAGAGCAGAGAGAGAGAGAGAGAGCGGACAATGACAGCAGGGGTGAGAGAGAGAGAGATGGAACGGAAAGGCAAAAGGGAAGAGAGCGAGGGGAGAGGGGCGAGCGAGGCGGAGCGGGGTGCGGGCAGCAGCCTCGCGGCCCGTCGACACCGGGCAGCAGCAGCAGTCGGCAGTGCAGGCTGCTGCTGCTGCACTGTACCGGTGATTCATCACCAGCGTCAACTAGCGCGAGAAAGCGGCCTCGTGCTCACGGCGATTGTGCTGCTGGTGTTGGTGGTGTTGGTGGTGGTGTTGGTGATGGTGATGCTAGTGGTGGTTCTGGTGGTGGTGGCGATGGTGGTGATGGTGGTGGTGTTGGTGGTGTTGGTGGTGGTTCTGGTACTAGTGGTGCTGGTGGTGGTGTTGGTGGTGGTTCTGGTGTGTTGCTGATGGTGGTGCTAGTGGTGGTGGTTCTGGTGGTGTTGGTGATGGAGGTGGTGCATCAGCCAGTCATCCCATTGGCACCTGTGCCTGTCCCGTGACCTCCTGCCAGCGAGCGTTCGACACTTCACGTGGCCTTAAGGTGCACATAGCCTGGCACAAGCGCCGTGGGCACGTCACCACAACGAAGTGGCGAATGGCGGTGGTTGTTGTTGTTGATGGTGGTGGTGGTGGTTGTTGTTGTTGGTGGTGGTGGGGAGCTGCGCTACCAACCCGGCGACCCGAGTTATATTCCCGCTCACGGACAGCAGCAGTGACGATTATCTGAACCGGTCCTGGGCCTCCCCTCGGTCGACTCAGCCTCAACTGAGCACTTGGTGCGGTGCGTAGTGAACCTCGTCACTGGGGAGACAAAGGTCGGCGCGCGTGATGCTGGCCACCCACCCCCTCGTGTGCCGTGCCGGCACTTGCCCAAACGTCTTTGTCTTTGGTGGTGCTGGTGGTAATGGAGAGTTGGGAGAGAACGATGAGAGAGCGTAAGGAATGAGACGGAGGGTATGTTTGTTGAACTTCTTTCGCACCGTACGTAGCCAACCGTGCTAATCGGAGGTGCGTGGAAGGACAACAATCGAAACACACCGGGTGACGAATGGAAAACGCTTGCATGAAGAGAGAGGGGTGAGGACAGATATGGAATAGAGTAGAGAGAGAGGGGGGAGATGAATGGCCCAAGAAGAGAGGGGGAGATGGAGGCCAGGTCACGGGGAGTGGAGGAATCGAGAGGTGGCGAGAGACAGAGAGGAGAGTGCATGGCAAGGAGATAGCGTCAACACAGAGGAGAGACGGGATAGCGATCATTAGGCAGAGGGAGAGAAGAGAGACAGGATAGAGAGTGCAAGAAGACAGAGAGAAAATGGAGAATACACAGTGTGGAGAGAGCGGGGAGAGAGAGAGAGCCAGGGGAGAGTGCAGAGAGAATGAGAGAGGGGAGAGCGAGAGAGAGAGAGGAGAGAGATGGTCCGAAAATGGTATCGATCGCGTCGCCACGGGAGGAGAGAACGCGTGAGGCCGCGAGATGGAGAAATCGACAGCTGGGCAGTGGGGGGCGGGGGGCTAGGGGGGATGGGGGGGCGGGGTGGGGGTGTTAGGGATAAGAGGGGGGGGAGTTGGTGGAAAAACGCGAGGCTGGGGGAGACGGGGCGGCGAAGGGGGGGGCTGGGGGGGAGGGTTCGTGGAATGTGATTTACGTGGATGGAGAGAGAGAGAGAAAGAGATCCATTCATAGAACAATATTAGCAGAGATGGGAGAATGCTTTTCGTGCTAAGAGCACGGGGGAACCCGCACGCGTTGTCGATGCGTCGAGTCAAGCGTGACAAGTGATTGTTCCTAATACGGTGACGCCAAGAAAATTCACATCGGGTCGCGCGCGTAAAACTTGCACGGTTCGAATCATGCGCATCTCCATAGAAGACAACAACAAGAAGCAATTCCTGAATCGAATCGCTACTGAAGATCTAGGATGTGGTGAATCGTTTATCAGCCTGTGGGGCGCAATGTTGCAATACGTTGCAAAGATGATTTCGTTTCAACCAAAGGAGACCGCCAGAGACCAGGGGCATAGTCTCAATGGCGACAGTGGCCGTGGGCATTACCACGCTGGCATCCACACACGTGGCCCTCGCTTCATGGCGGGTTCGCTTTGTTCTATTTCGCGTATATGTGGCGAACCAATTTCGACCCAAATTGGCTTCATGCGGTTGGAATTCACTCAGATACGGCAACGCGGTTCTGACGTGGGACAGTATCGTGTGTGTACTGTGTGTGTACTGTGTGTGTACTGTGTGCGTACTGTGTGTGTACTGTGTGCGTACTGTGTGCGTACTGTGTGTGTACTGTGTGCGTACTGTGTGTGTACTGTGTGCGTACTGTGTGCGTACTGTGTGTGTACTGTGTGCGTACTGTGTGTGTACTGTGTGTGTACTGTGTGCGTACTGTGTGTATGTACTGTGTGTATGTACTGTGTGTGTACTGTGTGTATGTACTGTGTATGTACTGTGTGTATGTACTGTGTGTATGTACTGTGTGTGTACTGTGTGTGTACTGTGTGCGTACTGTGTGCATACTGTGTGTATGTACTGTGTGTGTACTGTGTGTATGTACTGTGTGTGTACTGTGTGCGTACTGCGTGCACTGTGCGCGGTCTCCTCGTGCGGGTTTTCGCTTTGCGAGCCCTTTGATTCGGAACGCATCTACCGCACAGAGAGCCGTAGATGCGGCCGGTGCCTGCCCACGTGTGCGTCACGGCGCGAGCACAGCAGCACCGGGCTGCGTTCGTCTGCCGGCAGGGCGGCGATGTCGCTCTGGCTCAGTCCCATTTAAGCGCAGTAAACGTTAACGGGGTCTACGGAGGGTTTTGGCGACCAATATATATTGAGCATTCAGAATAGATTTTTTTGGGGTCAGCACGCTTCGCGAGTAAAATGTTGCGTCGTAAACCCTCCTCCACCCGACACGGCCACAATCAATAGCGTCGTCACGCGACCGCTGTGTGAAACTGTGGCGGTGTTGATTAGGATCACGAAGTCGGTGACATTTGTGAACTGCTCCATTTCTGGAGCCTGGCGGCCTCTGGGCCCGCGTGCATGGAAGGGGTCCTGGTAAGGGGCGTGGGTCCTCCGCCCCTAGCGGGCACCTGGGGGGGGGGGGGGTGGTATTGGGGGCGGGTGATCTGTATATATGTGGCATTGGGTGGGGGGGCTTTGAGTAGCAAGCTGAGTCCTGTGGGAGGTCGGATGGGGGATGGATCTGTCTCTCCGTGGGACCCACTCCTCGCCATCACCGCGCGCCTGACCGCACTCATCGATCCATACGCTCAGCTGAGCCGCCTGACTGGGCGACCGAGTGCCTGACTGAGTGACTGAGCGACTGAATGCTTGACTAGGCGAATGAGTGCCTGACTGAGTGACTGAGCGAATGAGTGCCTGACTGAGTGACTGAGCGACTGAGTGCCCGACTGAGTGACTGTGCGAATGAGTGTTTGACTGGGCGAATGAGTGCCTGACTGAGTGACTGAGTGACTGAGTGCCTGACTGAGTGACTGAGCGACTGAATGCTTGACTGGGCGAATGAGTGCCTGACTGAGTGACTGAGCGACTGAGTGCCTGACTGAGTGACTGAGCGACAGAGTGCCTGACTGAGTGACTGAGCGAATGAGTGTTTGACTGAGCGAATGAGTGCCTGACTGAGTGACTGAACGACCGAGTGACTGACTGAGTAACTGGGCGAATGAGTGCCTGACTGAGTGACTGAGTGCCTGACTGAGTGACTGAGCGAATGAGTGCCTGACTGAGTGACTGAGTGCCTGACTGAGTGACTGGGCGAATGAGTGCCTGACTGAATGTTCGACTGAGCGACTGAGTGTCTGATCGAGTGAGCGTCCGACTGAGAGGTTGAGTGAGTTCCTTCATGCATGGCTGTGTTCCTGCGCGAGTGCTTGTGTGCCTGACTGAGTATTTGAGATGACTGGTTGAGTACATGACTGAGTGTCTGACTGGGTGCCTGTTTGTATGTCTGCCGAGTGACTAAATTTCCGTTCAGGCACAGACAGACACACAAGTCGATACACTTAAACGCACTTAGATACGCACGCATACAAAAACAGACAAATATCCCCCGTATAGCCTCAACATACTGTAGTGGGCAAGTGTTGTTAGCGAGCACCTCTATGGAGGCCAACACCACGCCCGGTCGCCTTTGTCTCCCCATTGCTGATGTTTTCACACCGCATCGGTCTGGGGAAAGGCCCCGGTCGGTTTGCTATATTTGTCACTGCTACTGGCCGTGAGTGGGCAAGCGAACTCGGGCTTGCCAGGGTTCACAGTGCAGCGCGCTAACCACTGCACCACCGCTCCCCACATACACGCGTAGACACACGCAGAGACGCTGATCAGGACAGGTGGCGGAGCGAACCGCGTGGATCGATAGCGCAGAGCGGTCACTTTAGGAGCCGCCGGTCGGGCTGGTATTGACGCGACGCGGGGGTTGAGGGTAGGGAGGCAGTGGAGGGACATTGATGGGGGGGGGGGCGGTGATGGCGTGGGGAGACAAGAGTGGATGGGCGAGGGGGGGGGCGCCAGCAGACGGCGAGATGTGGGGACAGGAGACAGAGACGCGAACAGAGGGAGGGCTGCTGATGGGAGATGCGGAGACAACGGGGCGGCACGTGTCAGTGTGTGTGTCAGTGTCAGTGTGTGTGTCAGTGTGTGTGTCAGTGTGTGTGTGTCAGTGTGTGTGTCAGTGGGGAGCGGTAGTGTAGCGGTTAGCGCGCTGCGCTATGAACCTGGCGACCCGGGTTCGATTCCCGCTCACGGCTAACACCAGTGACGATTATCTGAACCGGTCCTGGGCCTCCCCTAGGTCGACTCAGCCTTAAATGAGTACCTGGTGCGGTGTGTAAACATCGCCACTGGGGAGACAAAGGCGGTCGGGCGTGGTGCTGGCCACCCACCCCCTCGTGTACCGTTCCGGCCTTCATAGGTGCTCGCTAACAGCACTTGCCCCTACAGTCTGTTAAGGCTATACGGGGGATCTTTATCTTTGTCTTGTGTCAGTGTGTGTGAGTCATCGTGTGTGTTAGTGTCAGTGTGTGTGTCAGTGTGTGTGTGTGTCAGTGTGTGGGGAGCGGTAGTGTAGCGGTTAGCGTGCTGCGCTACGGACCCGGCGACCCGGGTTAGATTCCCGCTGACGGCCAACATCAGTGACGATCATCCGAACCGTTCCTGGGCCTCCCCTAGTTCGACTCAGCCTCAAATGAGTACCTGGTGCGGTGTGTAAACATCGCCACAATGGAGACAAAGGCGGTCGGGTGTGGTGCTGGCCACCCACCCCTTCGTTTGCCGTGCCGGCCGTCATAGGTGCTCGATAACAGCACTTGACCCAGCAGTCTGTTAAGGCTATATGGGGGATCTTTGTCTTTGTGGCGCAGTGCACAGTGCGCTGCGCTACGAGTTCGATTACCCATCAAGGCCAATACCAGTGACAAAAATTGTAGCCGTTCCTAGGTCGACTCAGGCTCAAATGAGTACCTGGT
Organism: Lampetra planeri; assembly: GCF_965212315.1. Taxonomy (NCBI): domain Eukaryota; kingdom Metazoa; phylum Chordata; class Hyperoartia; order Petromyzontiformes; family Petromyzontidae; genus Lampetra; species Lampetra planeri. Next base: position 963,482 of record NC_136115.1, read on the forward strand.
GTAATGTGGCTATTCCCGAGATAAATGTGGATGGGCGAGGGGGTTAACCACTCGCCCCCTCGTGTACCGTGCCAGCCTTCTTGCCCCAGAGGACCGTGAAGGCTATAGGGGGACCTTAGTCTTGTGCGTGAGAGCGCCCGAGTGTGTCTGTGAGTGCAAATTGTGAATTAGTATGGAAAATAGTGAAATTTTAAAGGCGTGTGCGTGTGTGTGGTGAACACGTGGCGTGTATATGAGGTTGTGCACCAAGCATGACGGTTGTTGTTGTTAAGTGGTGTGCTGTGTGCTGTGTACGTGGTGTGCGCGCGCGTGTGTGTGTGCGTGTGTGCGCGTGTGAGTGTGCGTGTGTGTGTGCGCGTGTGAGTGCGCGTGTGAGTGCGCCTGTGTGTGTGCGCGCGTGTGTGTTCGTGCGCGTGTGCGTGCGCGCGTGTGCGTGTGCGCGTGTGCGTGCGCGCGTGTGCGTATCGCGTGTGTGTGCGTGCGCGCGTGGGCATGTGTGTGTATGTGTGCGCGTGTGTGTGCGCGCACGGCTCGCGATTCAATTAGGCGGGGTGCCATTTAGCAATTAGCGGGTAGCGCGATTAGCCGCGCTGATTAGCGTCCTAATCCGTCAGTCGCCCCCCCCGCCCACACGCGGCCCCGAGCACAGCTCCCGTCAGCGCTGATGAGCCGAGGCAGCTCCCCCCCCCCCCGTCGCCCCCTCCCCTCCTGCCTCCCAGTAGCGCGGCGCAGTGCAGCCAGGGAACAGCTACGCAGCGCGGCGTTCTTTAGGGCAATGCAGCTTCGCGTTGCATTCACGATGACAGCCATTCACATAGCATCGCACATTGCATCGTACAGAATCGCGTAGAGTCCCTCCCCAGCGTTGAACAGCGTTACCTTCTACAATACAGATTCACGAGGACACATTTTGAATCGTCCAGCATAGCGTTTAATATAACAACAAGAGCTAGAGCATCGTATGGTACGGAACAGCGTATCGTTAAACGAGAAAGGACATCCGCCCCATTTATAGCATGGCTACGTTATTTAGGCCAAATAGCTGCCCATGGCATGGTATCATTAGACATAGCATGGACCTGACTAAAACAACGCGTCATCATTTTCATGGCAATGCGGCTATAGACGTTACAGCATCACGTGACACGGCACAGCACAGACCTAGCCATCATCACACAGCGCTGTCTGCGGCAGCAATAGCCGCCACACACAGCTGGCCAGGATCTGCGGGTTCGCGTCGTGTGGACCAGGAGGGTGGGAGGGGGGTAAGTGGGGGGGGGCTGTCGCGTCGACGGGAGCCGTAAGCAGTTCGGTGATCTTCATCTCGAGTGGCTATTATCTCGCGCTATTATTAGGGAGATAATGCATTCCGGACCGCTATGCGCGCGAGACGAACCGGGGGCGGGGGGGGGCTCACGGTCGCGCTGTCAGAAGCCTCCAAAGGGGTAGGGGGGAGATGGCGGCATAAGGAGGGGGTGGGGGGGGAGGGGAGCGGTGGTGGGAGCCGCCGCAGATGAGAGCCAGAACCCGCGGTCGTGCCCCTTGCCTCCGGGGTGAGGGGGTGGGGGCACCCGGGACAGCCCCCGCCCCACCGCCATCCCCCCCCCCCCCATCCTCCCCTCTCGCACTCCCTCCTCCATCACTCCCTCCTCCTCCTCCATCACTCCAAACACACGCACTCCCATCACCACCCCTTCTCCGCTGCCCCCACGCACGCTCTGAAGACTGCCCGACGGGGATGCCCGAGGGATAGGGACGCCCTGGAGAGAGAATCGCTCGGGTGGGTTGGGTGGGGGGGGGTCTCGACGTTTTTTGGGGGGTGGGGGGTGTAGGCCCGGTCTAATTAAGGGGCGGCAGGAGAGAGGGGGGTGTGGCGGGGTGCAGAGGATAAGGGGTCTCGTGAGGGGTCTCGTGAGGGGTCACGTGACGCGCTCCACGTGACGGGCTCTCGGCTGTCGACGTTCCGTCTGCCCGGGGAGGTCTCAGCCCGTCAGGCGCGACCCCGAGGCCGTCGATGTGGCCTGCGGGGTGTAAATGTCGCCACCAGGGAGACAAAGGCGGCCGGGCGTGATGCTAGCCACCCAACCCCCCTCTTGTGCCTTGGTGCTCGCGAACAGCACTTGCCCCAAAAGTCTGTGAAGGCTACACGGGTGATCTTTGTCTTTATTTCTGTGTACACGTGGCTATAGTGGTTGTGCACGAGTGCGTGTACATCTGGCACGGGGAGTCTTCGCGCGTGCTTATTTGAACGGCCGCCCGATGATGATTACCTTGAACCGATCTTTGGACCTCCCCTAGGTCGACTAGGACTTGAATGGGCATCCTGTACGGGGTGTAAATATCAGCTATGGGGAGACAAAGGCGGTTGGGCGTGCTGCTGACTACCCACCCACGAGTGCGTCGTGACGGCCTTAATAGGTTCTCACTGACAGCACTTGCCCCAACAGTGTTAGTAGACTATACAGGGGGGGGGTCTTTGTCGTTGAATGCGCGTGAATGTATCTATGTGGTGCGTACGTGTGTGTATATGTACGTATGTGCGTGTATATTGGGGAAGGTGTTCGGTTAAAGCACTTGCCCCAACAGCCGGTCGAGGCTATAGGGGTGATCTTTGTCTTTGTAATTGTAAAGTCAAATTCATGTCCGCGGGGGGCGTGTGGAGACGGAACGAGGGCCGCGTGGATGGGAACACGCGCAGGGTGGACAGCTCGCACGGCAGGCAGCGAGTGGACTTTGGGAAGACGATTGGCCGTGGCCAAGACTAAGCACGGAACGGCAGCCAAAGGACAAAGACCCTCGCCCGCGACCGAGAGGACGTCCGGCACGTGGAGATGGAGCGACGCAATCAATTGACGTGCGCGTCGTTTGCGAGATCGCGCAAGGAAACAAACGTCTTGGGGCTGAGAGTTTCATCCAGCAGTGGAAATCGTGACCTCATTGCATCGTTTAACTGGCGCACGTGGTATGCACACCGGGCAAAGGCAGAGCGGGCTGTAGGGGCACGTGTTGTTAGCGAGCACCTATGAAGGCCGGCACGGCACGCGACGGAGAGGTTGGCTAGCATCACGGCCAGTCGCCTTTGTCTCCCTAGTGGCGATGTTTACCCATCGCACCGGGAACTCGTTTGAGGCGGTCAAGGGACCCGTTCAGATCATTGTCACCGGTGTTGGCCGTGAGCGGGAGTCGAACTCGGGTTGCCGGTTTCGTAGCTCAGCGAGTTCACCGCTGCACTACCGCTCCCCACACACACGCACACACACACACGTGCGCACACAGACACACACGCGCACACACGCGCACACAAACACACGCACACACACACACGCACACATACGCACGCGCACACAGACACACACGCACACACGCACACACAGACACACACGCGCACACAGACACGCGTACACACACACACACACGCACACACACACGCACACACAAACACATACGCGCATACAGACACGCGTACACACAGACACGCACACCCCCCTGATACAATCCGCCAAATGCATCACGCCTAATTCGCCGCGCGCGACCACTCACGCGGGCGTCCAATATTCATCACGCGGTCCCCCCCGCCCCTCGAGCCCCCCCTCCCCCCGTCATGCCCCCTCCCCGTCGCCCCCATCTCGTATTTAATTAAAAGCCCTCGTCTCACGCGGGCGTCGGGAGGTAGTGGAGGGGATGGGGGGGGTCCCGGGTCGCCCTCGGGATTTACTGCAACGGCGCTAGAGATTGATGACTGAGCGTAACGTGGCGGTTGGTGGTGGTGGTGGTGGTGATGATGGCGATGATGATGGTGGGTGATGATGGTGGTGGTGATGATGATTGCTCGATGTGAGAAGCGACAAAGCTAATTCGTGGTGGTGATGATACGGCATCGCCGCCTCCTCTTCGCTCCGCTTTGCTCGAGGAACAGTGCAAACAGAATGATGGTTTCCAAGTCGTACAGATGATGATTATGCTCATGATGAGATTGGCTGTGGTGGTGAGATGCGTGGAAGACGACGGTGATAATGACCATGGTGGTGGTGGTGATACTGCAGGCAATTCTCATGATGATGGAGACGCGATGATGAGAAGTATAATGGTGGTGCTCATGTTTGTTTTGTTGCTGTTGTTGTTGATTGGGTCACAATCACAACATCACGAATCAGAATCATTGTTGAGACTGGAGGAATCCGATGAGCGATGAAGTCTTTTTCACAGATGTCCAGTCGGGGCACGGGATCAGCAAGTTACAACAACAATCAGTCTAAAACAACCCGATAGCAGTGTAACATAGAGAAATTGTAAGAAAGTCACTACAATAAACAAATATAAATAAAGTACAAGTTGCAAAAGTACATTTATGCTTCCTGCCGATACCTACACGGAAACGAGAGGATTAATCTACATCGTACACATCGCTAGTCCACATATACCCTGCACTCTCATCATGTAAACGCTAAACAATATGACGAGCAGGCAACCCTTGTATCCCTTCTAGCTTCAAGTTCGCCAAAGCAAAACAAAGACAACGATCCCCCGTATAGTATTGACACACTGTTGGGGCAAGTGCTGTGAGCGAGCATCACCTATAAAAGCCGGAACGATACCCCACGGGGTAGGTGGCCAACACCCCACCTGGTCAACTTTGTCTCCCTAGTGACGATGTTTACACACGGTACTAGGTACTCATTTGAGGCCGAGTCGACCTAGGAGAAGCCCAGGACCGGTTCAGATAATCGTCACTGCACTACCCCTCCCCACGAAACCAAACAAACACAGACACAATGCAACTGTCACTACTCCCATGGGGTCGCGTACAGCAGCAACACCATCGCCCTTCTTAGGACGATGACTTCGGCGGGGCCCTCCTGAGACAAAGCGAGGACGTGAGACTCGGCGTGGCTCCTCTGCTTCCAACAAACACCGCGACAAACACCGCGACAAACACCGCAACAAACACTGCAACAAACACCACAACAAACACCACAACAAACACCACAACAAACACCGCGACAAACACCGCGACAAACACCGCGACAAACACCGCAACAAACACTGCAACAAACACCACAACAAACACCACAACAAACACCACAACAAACACCACAACAAACACCGCGACAAACACCGCGACAAACACCACAACAATCGTGGCTGTGACGGTGGCGTCGCACGAGCGGCGCATTACTCGGTTGACGGTCCACGCGCCGTGTACATCTGTCAGTGTTTAGCGCGAGACTTGAAGCAATTTTCAACTTCAGGTTGACCCTGCCCTATTATGAGGGGAACCAATCAACATCCGGGCCGTTATTATCTCGAGTCCGATGTCGATGTGTATACGGTCACTTTGTCGGCGATGACGTCCCGTGCCGTCGTGTGGGGATGCGACGCGCCGGACGCCACCAAAGTCGCACTCGGCGATCCTCCTCGTGCGATGGAGAGGGATTGGGGGGGGGGGTCTCCCCAACGCCCCTCTCACCTCACTCCACTCCCCTCCACGCACTCTCCTACCTCTCCCCTCCCATTTCACTCCCCTCCACGCACTCTCCTACCTCTCCCCTCCCATTTCACTCCCGTCCACGCACTCTCCTTCCTCTCCCCTCCCATCTCACTCCACTCCCCTCCACGCACTCTCCGCTTCATCAACCAATGCTTTCAGTCAAAGCCCCCAGTCGACGGTGGGAGTGGGGGTGTCGCCCCCTCTCTGCTGCTGCTCTCAGGGTCTAGAACTACCTCGGCAGCGTGAGGAGGGCCTCCGTCCAACAGTGGATCGACCACGGCGCACAATCACGATAATGATGGCGTGCTGAGGCCTTCATCCATCAGCGACGAGACCATTCCGAATTTTGTTGAGCCCACTATATAAATACCCATGTGGTCATTTTAAATGAACTCATATTTAGCCGGGGGGGGGAGGGTGGTGGTGGCGGGGGGCGGATGGTAGGTGGGGGGGGTATAAAGGTGGGGGGGGGGGGCGAATGATTGCAGTTTAATTTAATTTCCTTCTTTGCGCCGACTCTAATTGCGAGTCGGCGCGCGTGATGAATGTTGTTGACGCACCCGCGGCCGTGAGCGGTGCCGCGCCCGTCACGCGCACGGCGGCGCCTGGCGCGGCCCCTCTCTCGGCGGCAGCTGATGGCGGGGTCACGGGGTCACCGGCACAGGCACCGTGTGGGTCGCGAGGTGAAGTGTCGCTGATGGAAAGTCACGAGGTCATGGATCAAACGCCAGGCACTGTGGGTAGAGGGGTTGATTGCGTTGCCCACCCATCAGAGACAAAGATCCCCCCGTGGAATATCAACGGACTGTAGGGGCAAGTGCTGTTAGCGAGCAACACCTATGAAGGGCGGAAAAGCACACGAGGGGGTGGGTGGCCAACGCCACGCTCGGCCGCCTTTGTCTCCCAAGTGACGATGTTTACACACCGAACCAGGTACTCATTTGAGGCTGAGTCGAACTAGGGAGAAGAGTCAAGGATCGGTTCAGACAATCGTGGCTGGTGTTGGCAGTGAGGGGGAATCGAACTCGGGTCAAGGGTGCACCACCACGCCCGCCCATCACCTCCCCGTCCACCAATGCAGAGGTGATGGGGCGGACTTTCGTTTATTTCTCCCACACACACACAACTGCGTTTGTGTCGACCGAACAAGTCGAGTAATGGGCAACCGAATAATCGCAAGAGTCGATCGATGACTGAGTGATAATAATAATCGTAGACTACTGCACAACGCGCCTCCACTTCTGCATTCGCCACGCCTGGGCCCGCGTGTGACCCCTGACCTCCCATCAGCGCCCCCCCCCCCTCTCCACCCACGCCGCGCGGCGTCGCTCGCGTCAGCGATGAGTGACGCGACGCGTGAATCATTTTTCCTTCGCTCCGTGCGAGGTGGAGGAGTGGGTGGAGTGGTGGTGGGGGGGATTGGGGAGAGGGAGCGTGGGGGGTAGGAGGAGGAGGGGGTCGGGGGGGGGGGAGTTATTAAAATTCACCGCGCTGGCCCCGAGGTTTTGTATTTTGGGGAAACGCGCCGCGTCTCCACGGGGAGAGAGAGAGAGAGGGAGCTCACGGCGATCTCGGGTGTCGGGTCGGGTTCGATGTCGAGTAAGGTCGGCAGCGTGAGAGATGGCCACGGCTTAGCGAGGCCGCCATCCAGCAGTGGATGTCTCAGCGCTAATTGTGACGGTGGTGATGATGATGATGTAGGTGGGGTATCGAGTCCGACACGTCGAATAGGGTCACGGTCGGAGGTCGGGTCGGGCTCTTGGGTTGGATCAAATCCGGTGAGAAAATTGGATCGGGTGGTCAGAATCGGGTGTCCGGCCGGGACAGGTCGGGTAGGTTCGATGGGGGTGCCAAAGAATCGCGTACCACGTCGAGAATTGGGGTTCTTCTGCTCAGGGCGATTCCAGTTTGAGCTCAATGTCGCATCGAACTTTCGGCTCGGATCAAGTTCGACGTCAAATCGACTTCGAATGTCTGTTCGGGCGTTGGGGTTCGGATCGAATGAGATCAATCGGGGTGTCGGGTCGGGTTAGGGTTCGGATCACGTGTCCGCTCAAGTCGGATCGACTCGGAGCGCGTCGGGTGTCCAAATAATCGGCGGCTCGGGTGCCGAGGGCAGCGCGCATCTCCCTCTCTGCTCGGGTCGATTCTGGTGGAGCCCAGCCTCGGGTCGGATGTCCGATTGGAGTCCCGGCTAGGAGGATGGGGTCGGGTGTCGGGTCGGGTTCTCTCGCCCCCCCCCCTCCCCGAAGGGGCACCACACGCCGCGTGCCCGCGCAGCCAATTAAAGCACGGAGCGACGCCCGCGATGATTGAGCGATTTTCCCCGACGACTCAGCAACTCCCGTGGGGTTCCCCCCCCCTCCATTATTCCCATCCTCTCTTCATCCCCTTCCTGCCTTCATCCCCTTGCTCCAACTCGTATCCCCTGGCGGATCTCCCGACTCCAAGGATCCTCTCAAATGCTACCCCCCCTGCCCGCCTCCATCCAAATCGACCCATCGCCACCCCCCCCCGCCACAACGCACGCCCTCACCTCTCGACTAAACGACGCCCCGATATCAGGATCGCCACCTCTAATTTGCTTCGTGTTGATGTTGCAGCTCGCGGGGAAGTATGGCGAAGTAACCCTGACGGGCGCGCAAGGCGAGGAGAGCCTTTCATCAGCCAGTGCATTGAACAAAACGGCTGTCCGTGTTATCGTTTCACCGGTATTCAATTTTCTTGGTTCTTTCGGTAAAGTCACGTAGAAGGGAAGTAATAAAAATAATAAAAATAAAACATAATAAAACAATTCTCACGACGTTTCGGCTACAACGCAAGCAGCCGTCTTCAGCTCATTCTTCACCTGAAGACGGCTGCTTGCGTTGTAGCCGAAACGTCGTGAGAATTGTTTTATTATGTTTTATTTTTATTATTTTTATTACTTCCCTTCTACGTGACTTTACCGAAAGAACCAAGAAGATGAATCCCTGCAGTCACGAAAGCTTTAAAATCGGTATTCAATTGTTCTGATCAACTTATAAAATGAAAAGATGATTTCTAACGGTGCGTTGACACGTATTTATATCGCTATCATATCTTAATTTATATTTGTAACAAAAATGTTTGTATTTTAATTTTTAACAAAATCATATTTCGGTTAAGAGAAGCGAGTGGAGCTCTGGCAGGAGAGGCGTCGTCCAGAACGCGATGATAGCCGATGGTCAAGGAGAATAACGGAATGGCAGCCAATAGAATCGAGGACTCATCCCGTAGGACGACCACCGCCTTGGAGACGGAGCAATGGAATCGACTCGTGCGCAAGCGCTGGGTGGGTCACTACGTCGCAGGACCGTGAAGAGGTGGCGGCGGCTTAGGAGCGAGGCCTTCACCCAGCAGTGGACGGATCATGGCTCTTGACGCTGTTGATTTCCACTCTCAACACAGGTATCTGAACTGCTGCTAAATAACGGAGCACACGTCACTCCCCGTCTTGTGGAGAGCGACGATCGCGACTACTCGGTGAGGTATGGCGCCACTCGCGCCGCGGTGGCTCGGAGACGTTAACCACCTCGCCTGGTATGTGGAAGGTCGTGGGTTCGATCCCGACCCTGCCGCCTGCTGCTGTATATTTGGAATTTGCCTATTCTCCCCGTGGTCGAGTGTATTTTTCTCCGGGTCCTTCGGTTTTCCCATGCACGTTTAGAAACATGCATTCGGAGTATTTGGCTGCTATAAATGTCCACACGTTGATAAGCCACTTCGTTGAGCAATCATTTGTGGCCAGGTCGCTTTTGCAAAAAAAATCTACATAGCTCCGTGGGCCTTACCTGGTATCGAACTAGGACCCGTACCTGACAGAGAGAAAGAGGGAGGGTCCTTGACTAAAAACATCCGACAGTTCACCAGCAATTGATTCAAGCAAGTCTGATGAGCCACTGGATGTCAACACCGGTCCAGAGTTTTGCCTTGTGTTGAGCCAACTCATCAGTGCTGCTGAAATGTATGCACTCCAAGGAGGTCCGTGTGGTTGCTGTGATACGTAGAAGAGGAAGAAAAAAAAAAACTTATATATTTATATTTATCATGTGGAGGGACAGATGTCTTTGACTAAGGCAGGGGCATATTGTGTGCTGGGTCAGTGTGGCGGATTGTGACTGAGTGAGAATTCTCAGTCGCCGCGTGTCGAGCGGCAGCGACTCAGGCACGGCCCGACGGCAATAAGCACCAAGCCGGCAAGTGAGGAAATAAGTAAATAAGCACACACACACAGGAGAGAGAGAGAGAGGGAGATACACACACGGGCAGACGTAGCAGGGAAATCATATAAATAATGAATGAATGCCCGCCCGCCTTCCCGCCACCGCTTGAACGCCGAGACTCATTAGGAGGCGCGCTCGTTAGCGCACGGCGCATCGCTCCTCTGTAATCGGGAGACAAAGAGCGCCGAGGCAGAATTTAGGAGGAAACCCACGGTGGAGGTGGTTGGGACCGAGAGGGTGGTGGGGGGGGATGTGGGGGTGGGGGAGAAAGGGTTGGGTGGATGTGTTGGGGGGGGGGTGCCGATGTCGCAATGAACGCCGTCGTTTCGCGATCGCCCCGGAGGTTTTGAGCGTCGAGTTATTTTTAATCGGCGGCGTTGTGCGCGCGTGTTGCGCTCAGGATAGTGGCGCGCGTTCGCTCGCTCGCACAAACACACAGCAGTGCACGTATACACAGATAAAGGTCTCCCGTATAGTTTTCAACAGACGGTTGGGACAAGTGTGGTTAGCGAGAACCTATTACGTAAGGCCGACACGGCACGCGAATATTATATGTCGTGGTCAACAGCCGCATTTGTCTCCCCAACGCCTGATGTTTACAAACTGAACCAGGTGCCAATTTTATGGCTGAGTCGACCTAGGCTGGGGGGGGGGGGGCTAGAACTGGTTAAAATATTCGCCACTGTTAAAGGTCGTGAGCGGGGATTGAACTTGGACCGCCGGGTTCGTAACGCAGTGTGATATCTCCGTCTCACGCCTTCACACAAACACACACACGTGTACCGATGTGTGTGCACGCACGGCCAGACGTACGCACACGCAAACACACACACACACGATCCCACTCACACACACTCACACACACGATCCCACTCACACACACTCACACACACGATGCCCATCACACACACTCACACACACTCACACACACGATCCCACTCACACACACTCACACACACACATGATCCCACTCACACACGCAAACACACACGATGCCCAACACACACACTCACACACACGATCCCACTCACACACACTCACACACACACACGATCCCACTCACACACGCAAACACACACACACACGATCCCACTCACACACACGATCCCACTCACACACACTCACACACACACGATCCCACTCACACACGCAAACACACACACACGATACACGTCAATGCCTTGAGCGAGCAACGCCAACCCTGTTTAGCTCCATCGACGTAGAGGGCAATGCTGTTAGCGAGCACCTATTTCGCTAAAGCAGCACGGCAGTTATACAAACACACGAACCCACTCACTCAGACGCTCACACACACTCACACACACACGAAACCACTCACACACACACACGATCCACTCACACACGCTCACACACACACGCTCACACACGCTCACACACACACGAACCCACTGACACACACACACGATCCACTCATACACACTCACACACACGAAACCACTCACACACGCTCACACACACACGCTCACACACACTCAGGAACCCACACACACACGAACCCACTCACACACACACGATCCACTCACACACGCTCACACACACACACGCGTGCACACGCATTCAACGCACACGGCCGCACAGCGAGGATGAGGGCTGCGGGTTTGAGGCTGCGGTTAGCGCAGAAGACGAGAGGGAAGGGGAGGGAGGGAGGGAGGGAAGGGAGGGGAGGGTGTGAACGCGGGGGTGGAGTTGGCAGAGGGAGCAGGACTGGGGTGGAGGAAGGGGGGGGGGCATTCGTGAGCCGGCAGTTGGAGAGCAAAAAGCGCCGAGTGACAAAAGACTCCGAGACGCGGTCGCTAATTGGCGCGGGCGCGCGGTGGGGGCGCTGTGGCTGCTCCCCGCGGGTCGCCAGCGGGGGGTGGAGGGGGGAGGATGTGAATGGGGGGATGGGTGGTGGGGGGCTCTGCCCGCGCCCCCCGTTATTATCTTCACGCTGCTTCCTCTGTATTTTTGGGGCCGCGTCGGCGTCGCGGTTCGTGAGACGCGGCCTTGGGAGAGCGCAGCGTGGAGCAGTGGGGGGTGGGGGGGCGAGGGGGTGGGGGACGAGGGGTGGGGGGGGGGAGTACATTGCCGGCCGGAAATGGTCGCGACCTACGTTCCTGACCTAGACCGTGACCTGAAGCGTGACCCGAGATATTAACCGGGTCACGGCCTGGGTCATGACCCCGCAGGCCGCTTTCGAGAACACGCCACGCAGGAAGACAAATATTCCCCGGGTAGCCTTTCACAGACTTTTGGAGCAAGTGGTGATGGCGAGTGCCTATGAGGGCCGGGACATCACTATGCCTGGTTGCCTTTATTTCCATAATGCTGATATTGACACACACCGCAAAAGATATCCTATTCATTTCAGGCTGGGTCGACCTAGGGGAGGGCCAGGACCGGTTGGGATTTCGTCACCATTGTTGGCCGACTGTGACCGGGAATCGAACTCGGCTTGCCTGGTTCGTCGGTGCAGTGCGTGAACCACTGCACTCCCCCTCTCTTTAACAATAAGAGAAACAAATCCCCCGTATAGCCTCACCATACTTTTTGGAGTTATGTGCTGTTCGCGAGGAGCACCTATGAAAGTCAGCAAGGTACACTACGCCCGACCACCTTTGTCTACACACCGCACCAGGTACTAATTTCAGGCTGAGTCGACCTAGGGGAGGCCCCTGGGCCTGGTTCAGATATTCGTCACTGGTGTTCACACACACACACGCACGCACATGTACACCTACACGCAAGCACACACACACACGCACATGTACACCTACACGCAAGCACACACACACATGTCCGCACACACGCAAGCACACACACACACGCACGTGTACACCTACACGCACACACACACACGTCCGCACACACACAAGAGACAAAAGACCCCTTGTCTACTTTTATGGACCGCGTGGGGTTGGGTGGTCAGCACCACATCCGGCCACCTTTGTGTCCTGTGTGCTGATGTTAACACACCGCAGCATGTACCCTGTTAAGGCTGAGTCGACCTGGAAGAGGGCTATGAGGCGGGCTGAACAGACTGTTAGGCCAAGTGTTGTTCGCGAGCACCTATGAAGGCCGGCACGGCACACGAAGGGGTGGGTGGCCAGCACAATGCAGGGCTGCCTTTGTCTCCGCACCAAGTACTCGTCCGGAGACATTTGAGGCTGAGCAGACCTAGGGGAGGCCCAGGACCGGTTCAAGTAATCTTCATTAGTGTTGGTTGGCCGTGATCGGGAATCGAACTCGGTTCGCCGTGCGCTAACCGCGACACTACCGCTGCGTGCGCTTTCTCAAACGCGCACACAGAACACAGATCTCCCCCGTTAGGGTCATAGACCCTTGGGACAAGATGCTGTTAGCGAGCGCCTATTAAAGCCGGAAAGACATACAGAGGTGACGACGTAACTTCTCACGCACGACCGCGTTAATCTCCCCAGCAATGGGGTTGCACACACACACACAGCCACACACACAGCCACACACACACAGTCACACACAGCCACACACACACACAGCCACACACACAGCCACACACACACACCCACAGCCACGCAGCCACACACACACACACACAGCCACACACACACAGACACAAACACAGCCACACACAGCCACACACACACAGCCACACACACAGCCATACACACAGCTACACACACAGCCACACACACACAGCCATACACACAGACACACACAGAGACACACACACAGCAACACACACAGCCATACACACAGCCACACACATAGTCACAGCCCGCATGTACACAAACCCTTTTCACTGGCGTACAGAAACGCACACGTACAAAAACCACAGGTACACAATCACACACACACATACACGCCGCACACACAGCCATATACAACCATACACTACCACAATTACGCCCACATAATTACACAAGCAGCCACACAAAGACATAATCCCCCGTATAGCCGGAAGAGACTGTTGGGGTGAGTGCTGCCCGCGTGTCAAGGCCAGCACGGGACACGAGGCGGTGGGTGGCCAACACCACGCCCGGCCGCCTTTGTCTCCCCAGTGGCGATGTCTTACACAGCGGTAGTGCTGTAAAGCGGTAGAGCGGTAGTGCATCGCGTTAATCGCTGCACTACCACTCACCACAACCACAAAGACAAAGATCCCCCGTATAGTCTTAACAGACTGTAGGGGCAAGCGCTGTTAGCGAGCACCTATGAAGGCCGGCACGGTGCACGAGGGGGTGGGTGGCCTGCACCACGCCCGGCCGTCTTTGTCTCCCCAGTGGTGATGTTCACACACCGCACCAGGTACTCATTTGAGGCTGAGTCGACCTAGGAGAGGCCCAGGACCGGTTCAGATAATCGTCACCGGTGTTGGCCGTGAGCGGGTATGGAACTCGGGTCGCCGGGTTCGTAGCGCAGCGCGCAAACAGCTATACTATCGCTCCCCACAACCACACACACAGTCACACATACACAGTCATACACAATCACACAGCCACCACCACCACCACCGCACAACCAAACCACACACCACCACCACCACACAATCAAACCACACAGTCACCACACAACTAAACCACACACAGCCACCACCAGCACCGCTCACACACAAAGGCCCCTCGCTCGCCCTCTCTCTCCCTCGTGTTTACTTGACGCTGGCTGCATTAAGGCACCACGACAGAGTCGGGTGGCTGGGGGTGGCGGAGGGTAGTAGGGGAGGGGGGCTCTGTTGGCTGATTGTGGCTCGCAGGGAGGGATGGGGGAATTGTGGGGAGGAGGATGCGGTGGGGGCACGGTGGGGAGGGGGGGGGACCTCAGGGTTAAGCCCCAGCGAGGCCGCCGCGCTCTGCCCGTGACGTGCCCGTCACCAAGGTCCGTGACAGTCGCTCCATCATTAAACCTATTACAATCAGCCGGCGCGGAGAGCACGAGGGGGCGGGGGCAGTGGGAGGGGGTGGGGGCACGTGGGGGGAGGGGGGGATCAAGGAGAGGGGGAGACGGCGGAGACGGCGCCTCGCGCCTGCAGATCGCGACTGGACTCGCGCCGAGCCCGCGCGCACGGCGAGTTGAAGTTCGACTCCTGGCACCGTCAACAGCGGTGAACTTTTGATTGACAGCTCGAGAAAGGGTCGTCTTTGACCCGGACGAGAGCTCATCGGGAGCAGAAGTCCCTTTTTAAACAGGAGATCTGGGGTAATACACAAACATTTGCAGGGAAATTTTATGAAGAAGGCCCGTTGCTGGAAACGTCGCCTTTTTTGTTCCCAATCTGAGATCTGCGGAAGGCCGTGGGAGTTGCTGCAGATGCTACTATTTAGAGTCGTTTTAAACTTTGAGAAATATATAAACACAGTCGCGTCCTAACCCGCGGCTGGACATCACTGTAAGGGGGAGTGGAGTCAAGGATGCAATGAATGGGGCACCAGAAAGGAACGGAAGAGGGAAGAGAGGAGAGAGAAAGAGTGGGGAATGAGAGGAAAGGGATGGGAAGGGAACGGAGAAACGGGAGCAGAGGGCTCAGGAGAGTTGATGATGGGGGAGGAGGGAGAGGTTGTGTGAGGACCTCCACATTGCTGCTGCTGCTGCACGGAGGAGGTGCGGCGTCGATTTTCAAATAACAACAACACCCATAGCAAAGAGAAAGATCCCCCGTATAACCTTAACAGACTGTTGGGGCAAGTGCTGTTAGCGAGTAACAGCTATGAAGGCCGGTACGGCACACAAGGGGGTGGGTGACCAACACCACGCCCGGCCGCCTTTGTATCTCTAGTGTCGATGCTTACACACCGCACCAGCTTCTCATTTGAGGCTGAATCAACCTAAGGGAGGCCGAGGATCGATCAAGATAATCGTCACTGGTGTTGGCCGTGATCGGTATTCGAACTTGGATCGCCGAGTTCGTAGCGCAGCGCGCTAACCACTACACTACCGCTCCCAAACTGCAGGCCTTCCTCTAGGTCGACTCGGCCTCTAATGCGTATGTTATGGCCCTGCAAGGTTGTGATGTCTCTGGGCAATGCTTCGTTGCCGGAGCGTTGTGGTAAACATCAGCACATAGGGATACAAAGGCGGCCGGGCGTGTGACCGACTCGACCGTACCCAAGGCATGTGTCGTCACAGCGTAAATATGCGCTCGCTAAAAGCACATGTCATCAACCCCGTATTAGACAAATAGGGCTGGATCCTTTGTAGTTGCGTGTGGTGGGGTAAAGTGTGGATACTCCCACCATGGAAGAGTAGGCCAAGTACCCACTGGAGAGGCTCTAGAGCTTTACCCTCCAGCAGGGGCCTGGGCAGGTAGTTGCATCGGCGGTGCGTTCCGATATTCTGATTGGACACACCATCGATTTTAAACATTCACAGAAGCAAATATCGGTTCACATTTTACAAATCGCTTGCTGCACAGTGCCTGCATTATTTGCGCAAATGGCACAACAACGATCGCTTTGCGGACAAAACTGGCCCTCCGTCATAGGAATGTGGAGTTTCCACCACTAGTTTATGATCGCCGGCAGAGAGGGCCACCAAGGATCAGTCCTTTCGCATGAACCACAAATTGTCTCTCCCATGAACGGAGAGTCATCGACGGTGAACGAACAAGTGCTGACTGAGGGGGAGGGGTGTGGGTGGGGTACAACGTAATCTGTGTACCCCCACCGTGAACCCCTCCTGGGACCCCTCTCTATAGACAGCCCCCTCCCCTCCCAAGACTCATCTCTAGACCCCCCTCTATAGAAGCCCTCCCTCCTCGGGCCCCCACCCACCACCCCCCCACGCTCCCCCCCCCCAACTGGCCCGGCGCCCCCGCTCATTATCTTTGCGGCCAAAGAGCCCCCACCAATTAAAACGCGACAGAGGCCCGCGGTAATTAGGGTCCCCGGCTCCGCGTGAAAAATACGCGAGGCTGTTAGTCCCCTGCGTTTCGGGGGGGTAGGGGTGGGGGTCGTGGAGGTGGTGGTGGAGGGGCGGGGCGGGGGGGAGATTTTTTCCCATGGGTCCCTTTGACCCCACGGGGACAGTGGGGTTTGTTGGGGACGTGAGGCGGGGGCGGGGGGTTCCCTGTTATTGGGAGGCCGCTCCCTCCACTCTCATCAGCAGCTGCCGAATGCGGGTCGAGAGGTTAAGAGGCCGGGCGTGGTGACGTGCGCAGCGCGATGCGGTGACGCCCTTCGCGAGAGGCAACGTGCACCCAGCGTGGCACGAGAGCCGCGGCGACGTCACCGCCGCCATTCAGCCGTGGATGGTGGCGGCTGCTGCTGCTGCTGGAGAGGCGATAGTGCTGCTGCTGCTGGAGAGGCGATAGTGCTGCTGCTGCTGCTGGAGAGGCGATAGGGCTGCTGCTGTTGTTTGGCGGTGAGGCGGGAGAGTGTGTGAAGCTCGCCAAACGAGCGCTGCTGCTGGGACGATGCGAGGTGGTGCGAGCCGGGAGACGGCAGTGCTGCGAGTGGGCCTGTGAACTCGTCTGCGAAGCGCATTCTTGAGCGCCACCCAAGCCTCTCGTACGCGTGGCGGATTTCTCTCTGGGGCTGGTGGTGGCTTCCACCCACCCGAAGCAACAATAAAACAAATGCCCATTGAAAGAGAAATGGCCAAACATCCCGTGGCAGGACTCTCTTGAGGAGGAGTCTCGAGACTCAAGGAGTCGCAACGCCGATTGAGTGAGTGGGGGGTGGGAGGTGTGGTGTGCTGTGCAGGGGTGTAGCGCGGAGAAGAGGGATGAGTGATGGGAAGGGGAGGAATGGTGCTGCTGGAGAGGTGGGGGTGAGGAGGGCTGAGTGGGGGGTGGTGAGGAGTTGTATCTTTCGCATCGATTGGCGTCATTCACCAAGCGCTGCATGATTTTTTTTGTAAGTGGGGGGAGGGTTGAAAATGCACCCCTCCCACTAACCCCCCCCGCTCCCCCCGTCACCCCCACCCCGCCCCTCCGATCTAATGCGAGCCGGACTCACCAGCTGACTCCACCTGCTGGCTAAAACGTCAGACAACCCCAAGGAGTGTTTGTGTCTAACCGGACACAGCTTGCCGAACTTCTTTCGCGCCGTACTTAGCCAACCGTGCTATTCGGAGGTGCTGGTGAGACCCCGAGCGGTCGAAACCGATTTCCAAGCTTTCCTACTCATTCACGATGTATAAATATCGAAACATCGACGATTAATATTCTCGATTCTTGAGGATCAATGCATTCATCATTCGTCCGATCACTCGTGTAATAATCGATTGTTTTTATTTTATTGGGCTTCTGGACTTGCAATGGGTCCAGAAGCCCAATCGGCGGATGAACTAAAATGTTCAGTCATCATCATGACGCATCAGTAGCATCAGCCATGATCACTCCACCGCTGGATGAAGGTCTCCCTTCCCTGACCGCCACCCTAAGGCCGTCGCCATCGCGAGCGGCCACGCGAAGTCACCGAACCGCCGCGCTCCTGCGCGCGACGAGTCCATCGGAGCGCTCCGACGAGTCCATCTGAGCGCTCCGTCTCCGCGGAAGGTGGAGCAACCCCTGGGACGCGTAGCCGTCCTTGGACCGCCACTCCTTCATTCGCCTCGACCACCGCCACCAGCCCACCCTCTTGTCCTGCAGGCCCAAGCCAAGTGACTAGCACGTAACTTTATAAAAAAAATATTTGAGTTCCCAGATATACCCTTGGCTGTGGACTTTTTTTTATGAATTTGCGTAAACCTCGGTAATGAAACCTCATTACCATAAGAACTCACTTGTAGAAATCACGAGCAATCAATCCACTGCTAGACGAAGGCCTCCCCAAGCCGCTATATGCATTTATTTATTTCAATTACCGTAATTACTCTTACCTGCCTCCGTCCACATCTACGGTAACAACGCACTCCTTAATTCACTCTCCAGCCCCTGGTTAAACAAAGGGCATCAATCAGCGACGAGCGGCGATTGCGTGGGGCCCTCGCGCACCGTGGGGGGAGGGGGGGGAGTTCACCCCCTCCCCCCCCGTAGGGGAAGGGGGGGGGGGTCCGGGGGGTTGGGTATTCGTTCGCGTTAGACTACAGATTGCTTTATTGACAAAGCTGTCCTCAGTTATTCTTTATGGTTAGGGTAATAACCGCGAGTCCCCCTCTATACATGTTCGCCTCCTCTCCGGGTTCTGTTTTTTTCTCTTTTCCACTTTTCCACCCCCCCCGCTCCCCCCCACCTCGTCAAAGCCGCGAGGTCTCGAGCGAGCTAAGCTCCCGCAATCTGTTCGGCTGCTCGATCCATGTTTGAAGTTTCAAGCGCAGACAGCGAAGGCGGGCGGCAAGGCGGACCACGTACAACGCGGGTATGGAGCGATCCGAGAGACCGCGCGTGCCGTGTGCGTGCTGCCTTGGAGTTGTTGGCCTGGGGAGGGCTTGCATCCAGCAGTGGAATGAGCATGGCTAATGATGACGTTAGACGGTTATAGAGGCGCACACGCAAACGCAAGTCGTGCCCCGTGGACTGGTGGTTCGCTTGGGACTTCGGTGCCGCCCTGTGGCATTACTTTCAGAGGCTACAGCTTGCTGATGAGGCTCAGCAAAGGGGAAACCGGTGCAGTGTTTAGTCGCATCGACCAGAGTTTGACCTTCGGGTGATTTATTAAATGCTTTTTTATTTCGGAGATTGAATTAACACGCGCGCGCTTACCGGATCGTCTAGTTTTATTGACCCATAATCGGCTGCGACGGCTTGTCGGACGGACGGACGGGATGGGCAGACTAAACCAAACTATGTTTTTTTTATTTTACCAGGTAAGGCCCACTGAGCTATATAGCTCTTTTTCAGAAGCGACCTGGCTACACCATAACTCAACGAAGCGGCTTATCACGTGGAAATGTATCGAAGTCAAACACTTTAAACGTATGTTTCTACATGTGGACGGGAAAAATTGGAGGACCCGGAGAAAAATCCACGCGACCACGGGGAGAAAGACATACATACTCCAAATATACAGCAGGCGGACAGGCAGACAGATAGGCAGACAGACAGGCAGACAGACATACAGATAGGCAGGCAGACAGACAGACATACAGACAGACAGGCAGACATACAGACAGACAGACAGGCAGACAGACAGACAGGCAGGCAGACGGAGGGCCCGAGAGACACATCAACAGATGATTGTGTAGAATAGGCGAAGGATCCGCTCCAACAACTTCATTGTTGCGCAACAGAGATGTGGGAAGCACCAGACTGGAGGTTTTCCTCCAACAGTGGATTTGACACAGCAAGTACGACTACAAGCACCCCCGTGAGCATCGTACGCGAATGTAAATGCACACACATCATCTCACATACCGACTCGCACACGCACACACTCGTGATGGTACAGAGCGACCCAGACGCATCGTGCTTCATCTCGAGCTGGGCTGGGTGGGGAGCAGTAAAGGGCAGCGAAGAGCAGGGGGCAGTGGTGGCTGTCTTGCACGTGGCCTGTAGCCCAGCAATGTGGAGTGAGCGAGGCTTGGCGGAACGCACAGAGATGTTGTGGGAACACCTCTCCCGTGGGTGTCGAGGAGGTTCCATTCCCCCGGCTCGCCAGGAGAAGGCAGGAACAGCGAAATGTGGACTCCATCTGCTACATCTGTACGGGGATAGAGCGTTGCCCCTCGCACGCGTGAAATTTCTCCGGGTGCTCCGGTGTTTTCCTCCCACTCGTATGAACACTCACGGATTGGCCGAAAACACCTTCATAAACAGAGGACCGCTGAGCTTGGGAATTGGTGCCGGCTCCTTACCGCGCGGCTACTCCTGGCTCCTCTGCATCGCTCCCCTCTCTCTCTACTACAACGAGGAGCGGATACTGAGCGTCGATGGCGGCGTGTTACCGGTTAAGACTGATTATTACTATTGTAACAGCAGGAATAGCTCGAATTTCTACTCCCAAAGTGGTTAGATTTAGTTTTCTCAATTCACCAGAAACCACCTCGTGTCGCTACAGATCTGGGTGTTTGTCCTCCCCCCGCCCTCTAGGCACGGCTAATGATGAACAGCAGCAGCCATCTGCGCAGATCGACTGCTGGATGAATACCTCCTCTCCACGCCGCGTGGGTCGTGGAAGGTTCGTTGGACCATAATCCACCGCGCTGGTCCAGCGTGAGTGGAGGCGAGGCGCCACTGATGTTAGCCGTGACCCGAGATAAAAGTCAGCTGGCGGCCGCGTTCATGGGGCAGTGCACTAACCACTTGCGCCACCGTTCCAAGTTGCATTGCATATTATTATTATATTAACATTACACACATGTAACATCATTACATCGCGGGTAAATCTACTGCTTATACGGAGGTGTGTGTGGGGAGCGGTCGTGTATCGGTTATCTGAATCGGTCCTCGGCCTTCCCTAGGTCGACTCAGCCTCCACTGAGTAGCTGGTGCGGTGTGTACACCACGAGCCACGAGTCACACGGAGTGCTGGCCACAACACAACCCCCCTTTGTGCCGTAGTGGTCGCTAACAGCACTTGCCCCAAAAGTCTGTCAAGGCTGTCCGGGAGGTCTTTGTGTGAATGTGTATACACTGTGTGTGTGTTGTTTGTGTGTAGGCACATGAGTGTGAGTGAGTTTGCATTTTTATACTTGTGTGTGCCAACATGTATTTGTGTCCAAGCATTCATCCAGCGGTGGACTGACCATGGCTGAGGGTGATGATCATGAGTTATATGCAATGCCTCCATCCACGCACGCGTTTGCCACGACAGAAAACCGTGGCTCGCGCCACGCGGTCGAATCGCTGCTGTTGAGAGCCGAGGGGAGAATGCATGCGCGCGGCGTGTCTGTGTGTACGTACACGTGTGTGTGTGTGGTGGGTAGTGGTGGGTGGGAGGGTGTCAGTAGAGGTGGATGGGCTCAGTGTGTGTGGTGGTGGGGGGAGGGGTGGGTGGGTGGGTGGGTCGGTGGTGTGTGGGGTGGGAGGGGGGGTTTGGGGGAAGCGGGCCGTGACGGCGCAGTTTAATGACGGCCGCGCGCGCGGGTCGTTAGAGCGAAACGCGCCTCGTTCCCCGCGGCGCTCACCCCCCCCACACACACAACCCCTCCCCTCCCCCAGCCCCGACACGGCCACGCAACCCCCCCGCCCACCCCCAACCTCTCCATCGCTCACGCGCCGCGCGCAAACTTAACCCGTCCACTGCCTGGGCGCGGGCCACCCTCGACTTTCGCTCGCCGCGGGTATCACGCACGCGCGTTTACATGCGCGTGCGCGTGTGTGTACGTGTCGTTTGATTGCACACGGGTGTGTGTGTGTGTACGATTTGCGTATACGCATATATAAAAGACAAATACTGTTTCTGTACATACAGTGTATCCAAAAGACAAAGATCCCCCGTATAGCCTAAACAGACTGTTGGGGCAAGTGCTGTTAGCGAGTAGCGCCTATGAAGACCGGTACGACACTCGATGGGGTGGGTGACCAACACCACGCACAGCCGCCTTTGTCTCCCCAGTACACAAATGTTCGCACACAGGACCAGGTACTCTTTTAAGGTTGAGTTGACCTAATAGAGGCCCAGGACCGGTTCAAATATTTGCCGCTGTTTTTGGGTTTTGAGCAGAAATCGAACTCGATTCGCCAGGTTCATAGCGCAGCGTGCTCGCCACCGCACTTCAACTCTCCTCGGATCAGTACAAAACGCACCTGGGCACACACACGGGGTCACACACAGGGACACACATGCCTCGTGTCCCTCAGATCAGTACAAGGCAAAGATTCCCCGGATAGCCTTAAATAGTTGGGGAAAGTGCTGTTAGCGAGCACCTATGAAGGCCGGCACATACACAAACAAGGACACACAAATACACGCACACACGCGCGCACCCACAGTGTCTGTGCCTCCGCGTGCTCCGCTCCGCACACAGACAGAGCGCGTTCCACACGGAACAATGGGAGCACAGAGGAGCACGTAGACACATGCCGCCTTAGCACGCACGAAGCACAGAAAGTACAAAAAACAGACACACGAACGTACATGTGTTTTACTTACACGTACACAGACTCATACCTACACACATTACAACGCATGTATACATACAAAGACAGATAAACCCCGTATAGAAAAAAAACCATGTTAGGGGCAGTGCTGTTAGCGAGCACCTATGAAGGCCGGCACGGCACACGAAGGTTGGGTGGCCGACAGCAGCTCGGCGCCTTGGTGGCCGCAGCGCTGGTGTTTACGCGCCGCACGAGACACTCGTTTGAGGCTGAGTCGACCTAGAGAAGGCCATCGTACCTGCTTCAGATATTCGCCACTGATCTTGGTTAAGTGAACGCAGGTCCCCGGGTTCGTAGCGCAGTGCGCTGACCGCTACAATACTGCTCCCCGCGTATATCCGGCGCCTCTGTGGGTCTATTGTATGGTCTGTAGTTTGGGTTTACATGGGCGCATTCGTACTTGTGTGGCGCGTGTCTTTAATTTTCCATTAATCAAGGAGAAGTGCACATCGGGCTGATGATGATGTGTTGATGTGGTTGATGGTCACAACACCAGTGTGCACGATGATGTGTTGATGTGGTTGATGGTTACAACACCGGTGTGCATGAGCAGGAGGAGGAATGTCGAAGCAAGGAGATGCGATGATGATGATGATGTTGTTGGGGTCTCGAACGAATTGTTTATTCTGGACGTGCCCGTTGCTCCACTCCACTTGCCAGCGTTCTTCCCGATCTGGGCGAGATTGCCGGATGGTGACTGCAGCAGCGCGAACGCAGAAGGGATCGGATCTGGACTCGAGGTCTTGGTTGATGGCAAGGTGGTCGTCGTTGGCAAGACATCGTTATCTATGGCGTCATCTTTCATGGAAAGTGCATCTCACAATGGCTGAGGATCCACAGACAAACCAAAAGTCAGGCAGGCGGTGAGCCGGCGCGACCAACAATTGCCCAAGCTCTGCAGTCCCCTATATTTTACGATGTTTATACATGTGGGAGAAACCCCTGAGGACCCGGGGAAAAGCCACGCACGCGGAGGGAGCAACCCTCTAGCCCACAGAGAAGATGGCAGATGAGAAGATGCTTCACTTCGCTGTGCCGCCTTCTCCTGGCGAGCCAGGGCACTCCTCCTCCTCACCATCATCGCCCATGGGAAGGCAGCTCCGCAGCGTTGCTGTGATCCGCCAACCATCGCGAACCTCCTTGACTGACCCGACGAATCGACAGCAGTGACGATTATCGGAAGCGGTCGTGGGCCTCCCCCACGTCGACTCATCCTCAAATGAGTACCTGGTGCGGTGTGTAAGCAGAGCTACTAGAGAGACAAAGGCGGCCGGGCGTGTTGCTGGTTACCCTTCCCCTTGTGTGCCGTACCGGCCCTCATAGGTGCTCGCGAACAGCACTTGCCCCTCCAATCTGTGAAGGCAATTCGGGAGATCTTTGTCTTTGTATACGACTCAATCTGTACTAAGCACATGGTGCGGTTGTGTGTGACATCAGCACTGGGGGAGGGGAGAGACAAAGGCGGTCGGGCGTGCTTATTGGTGACCACCCACCTTCGTCGGGAGCTTGTATAGGCGCTCGCGAACACCACTTGCCCCGACAGCCTGCCATAGAGGCTACACGGGGGATCTTTGTCTTTGTGTAACACGTGTGCACGCGCGTCCTCGCATCGGCGTGTGTTTACCCGCGTGTGCTCGTGGCTGCGCGTGCGCGCGCGCGCGCCCGGTCAATGCGATGTCTCTCCCCTCTCCTCTCCGGCTCTCCCCTCTCCTCTCCCCTCTCCTCTCCCCGTGTCGTTAAAATTGCACGAGATTTCTCTCCACGGCGCCCGGGCAAGCGGTCTCAGCGCAACTACGGACACGCCCGCCCGAGCGTGCCGTATACATACATATATATACACACAAAGACAAAGATCCCCCGTATAGCCCTAACAGACTGTCGGGGCAAGTGCTGTTAGCGAGCATCTATGAAGGCAGGCACGGCACACGAGGAAGTAGGTGGCAGCACCACGCCCGACCGCCTTTGTTTCTCCAGTTGCGAGATTTGCACACCACACCAGGTACTCATTTGATGCTGAGTCGACTAAGGGGAGTCTCAAGATCGATTCAGAAATGTGTTGCTGGTGTTGGCCGTGAGCGGGAATCGAGCTCGGGTAGCCGGGGTTTGTAGCGCAGTGAACACACACGAACGCCTGTGCATGTGTCCTTGTGTGTGCATGTGTGTGAATGGGGAGTGGTGGCGCAATGGTTAGCG
The DNA here is from genome assembly GCF_965212315.1 of Lampetra planeri. Taxonomy (NCBI): domain Eukaryota; kingdom Metazoa; phylum Chordata; class Hyperoartia; order Petromyzontiformes; family Petromyzontidae; genus Lampetra; species Lampetra planeri. The sequence continues at coordinate 988,365 of NC_136115.1, forward strand.
CACTGTGCTACGGACCCAGCGAACCGTGTTTGATTCTCGCTCACGACCAAAACAGTGGCAAATATTTGAACCTGCTCCTGGGCCTCCCCTAGGTCGACTCAGCCTCAAATTAGTACCTGGTGAGGCGTGTAAACCATAGGGCGCCACGGTGGCAAGATGTTAAATACCTCGCCTGGTATACAGGAGATCGTGGGTTCGAGTCCGACGCTGACGCCATTATATTTTTCTTCTTTTACCCGTGGTCGCATAGAGTTTTCTCCGGGTCCTCCAGTTTTTAAATCCATTATATTAAGTTCACTTGCTTGCTTGCTTGCGCGCTTACGACCGTGCAAATCTTTCGGTCGTTTTTTAACCCACTTCCCGTGATCCAATCGAGCTGACATTTTTGCACACAGACTCGTTGTGCGTGACAATTTATTTTCGTGAAAATTTGTTTCCAAAATGTTACACTTTTTAGGAAAAAATAAATTATATTTAATTACCAATTGCTTAATGGTGGCAGGCAATCATCTGACCCATAGGTGGAAGCCATCTCAAGCCAGAGGACGAGAGGACTCTAGCCGCCACGCATATAAAGGATTTATAGTGAAAAACTTTGTTTTTACGGGTTAATTTTTTCCCTCCACATTTAGAAATATGAGTTGTAGAGTATTTGGCTGCTATACATTTCCACGTGAGAAGCCACTTCGTTGAGCTATTATTTCTGCCCAGGACGCTTCTGAAAAAGAGTTACATAGCTCAGTGGGCCTTACCTGATCAAATAAAACAAATATATCCGCAATAGGGAGACAAATGTAGTCAGGCGTGGTGCTGGCCACCCAACCCCTCGTGTACCATGCCCGCCTACATAGAGGCTCGCTAGCAGCACTTGCCCCAACAACCTGCGTAGACTACACGGGGGATCTTTGTCTTTGTTGAGCTGCCTACCATCACTGTGCGAATCGTGTCCAAACCTGTTCTGAGTTTCTCCTCCTCTACGTCGACTCAGCCTTACACTAATAGCTTTTGCAAGGGAGATACATACGATTTTGCAAGAGGCTATTGAAATTATAATAATCAGCAAAACTTAGCAACAATTCTTTATTTAATTAAAATCACCTCGAACAACATCGCCCCACGTGCGCCCGTAGGCGTCGTAACTCGAATGCTAAGTCCGGTTGAGCCTGGTTAAGTGCTTGGATGGGTGACCTTGAGGCTTGCCAGGTGTTGTAGGCTGTAAGCTGCAAGGTGTGCCCAGTAGGTGGCGGTGTTGGGGGTCACTGCCTTCGCGTGCGGGCAGCGTTTCTCCAACTACATATTCATGGTTTCTCCAACTATTCACGGTTTCCTCGCACAAAAAGCCAGACGCTCGGGAATTCAATCTGCCAAACATTGCAATTATTTCAGGGCCATCCTGAAAACGAGTCTTGAAAATGAAGGCCGTTGCTTACGATGATTACTTGGGTGGAGCAGCAGTGGTTAGTGAACTGTACTCGGAAACTCCGCGACCTTCAATCAATGTCCGACCACGGCTAACATCAGCAGCCCTAGACAGTCCCCCCATCTCCTACATACAAACATCCACCGTATAGCCTTCGTAGACTGTTGGGGCAAGTGCTGTTCGTGAGCACCTATGAAGGCCGACACGGTACACGGCGGGTGTGTGGCCAGCACCAAACCCAGTCGCCATTGTCTCCCAATGGCGATGTTTACACACAGCACCAGGTACTCATTTGAGGCTGAGTCGACCGAGACGGAGGCCTTCCTCCAGCACAAACCTCACTCATTAGCTGTGTCGGGTGGCGGCGGGTTGAACGACACATTTACATTCATGCGATAATAGCCCTCAAAAAACAACCTATATTATGGATGATATTGGTCGCAAAATCTTACTTGTTAAACACACTCAGGATATTTTGTGGGACGTAGTTTAGTGTGCGAAGTGCGCGTTGTTGTTGTTGTGTGTTGTTGTTATTGTGCATCGTTGTTGTTTAATAATCTGGGCGTTTGTGCTGCTGAGTTTCTGCTGCTTCAGCGAACACGCGTTGGTGGGTCGATGAAGTTTGAATAAAAATCCTTGATTTTGTTTCCCACGCTGGAGGGATGGGGGAGGCCTCGCGGTTGCTCTGCGGTTATCGTTCACGGGTCACAGAGCAGCACTTTAGCAGCAGCAGCAACAACAAAAATCAACAAGGATGGGACGATTCTCGGCCTTCAAATTAAATGGCACAATCCCAGGCAACTGAGAGCAGGGTTCGGGTGATTGACTCATTTACCCCCGAGAGCCACGCGGAGTCGCAGGACTTCTTTACAGGAGGGTTCTGCCGCTACATGAGAATTTTAAAAAAATTCTAAGATCTTTTCGGCTAATTCATACACGTTAGATGAGGACGTCGGAGAAGCCCGGAGAAAACCCACGGCTTCCGTGAGGGGGCAACGCTGTCTTCCCGTACAGATGGAAGCAGATTACGACTCGTTCACTTGCTGTGCCGCCGTCTCCTGGCGAGTCAGGGTATGGCACCTCCTTATTGCCCACCGGAAGTGAGTTCCAGAACATCTGTGTGTGGTCCACCAACCCTCGCTGCTGCCTCCACGCTGATGGACAACAGACAGCAACTTGGAAATCCGCAATTGAAATGTAGGCAGGAAATATATTGTTTTAAATAATGGTCGGGAGTTCGAACTTAGCCCATCATCCCCTCAGGGTCGATAAAACTCGAGGCCACTTTGTGGGAGCTTGTACTACGGATAGATTCGCCCTCGACTTAGAGGCAACACACAAACACCCCGATGGATTGGAGGCAACACACAAACACCCCGATACAAAGACAAATATACCCTGTGTATTTTTAGATTTACAGCTTTCGTGACTGCAGGGATTCATCTTCTTGGTTCTTTTGGTAAAGTCGCGTAGATGGGAAATAATAAAAATTAAACATAATAAAATACAATTCTCACGACGTTTCGGCCACAACGCAAGCAGCCGCCCTCATGTGAAGAACAGGTCTGTCGGAAAGACAGCGTCTGAATTTTTTTAAAATTGTATTATGTTTTTTTATTTCCCTTCTACGTGACTTTACCGAAAGAACCAAGAAGATACCCTGTGTAGCCCACACAGGCTCCTGGGGCAAGTGCTGTTAGCGAGCACCTATGAAAGCCGGCACGGAACACGAGGGGGTGGGTGGCCAGCACCACGTCCGATCGCCCTTGTTTCCTCAGTGGCGATGTTTACTACACACCACTCCAGGTACTGATTTGAGGCCGAGTCGACCTAGGGGAGGCCCAGGACTGGTTCAGATAATCGTCATTGGTGTAGACCGTGCGCTGGAAAACCACTACAAAGGCTCGTACACACACGTGTGCACTCACACGAACACGCGCAGACTCACACAAGCACACCACACCGGCACACGCGCACGCATGGCCTCGTAATTTAGCGCCCCTCTCTCCCCCCGCCGCCCCCGTCACCCCCCCTCCCCTCCCCACGCATCGCTGCGCTCCCTGGGCGCAGCTCCGTATTTTTAGCGGCGATTGAAACGCGAGCGCGGGGCGCGGATTATTCGAGGCGAGGGCCCCGTCCGGCCACGTGCGTCCGGCGGGGTGGGACGGCGGTAGGGGGGGGGCGGTGGGGGGGGGGCTCGAGGCTGGAGACGAAGGAAGCGGGATGAGGAATGGAGGGAGTGGGGATGGGGAGGGGGGATGAACGCGATGCCAGAACGTGACCCTTTTGCTGAAGGCAGCTGCCGCTCATAGCCACCACCATCACCACCATCACCACAATCACCACCAACATCACCTAAATCACCCACACCCCCACTATCACCACCACCACCATCACCACCACCATCACCACAATCACCACCATCACCACCATCACCACAATCACCACCAACATCACAGCGGCATTATAGCCACCAGCTACACCATTATTACGATCGTCAGTACTATTACGGAGAGACCGTAAGAACGATGTCAAGCATATCGCGTCGGTCAACGTCGTCACCATCAGCACGGCCACCATCGGCACCGCGAGCAGCACCAGCTGCAGCACCAGCGCGCGCTCCCCGCGCTGCTGTCCGCAGTGACCACGCGTCCGATGGCTTCTGTCGTCGTCGCTGCGAGTCTCGACTCGCCCCCCGCCCCGCCCCCCGGTGGCCTGGGGGCTCCCCGAGCCACGCGGAGGATCTCCACTCGCCTCGCGGGGGCAGCCGAGGGGGTCGCTGGGGCGACGCGACGACGGGGGAGTGGGGGGGCCGCGCCTGGTGTATTTTTGGTCGTTGCGTGACCCTCCTCTGTACCCGGTGACAGGGTAGCTACCAGAGTCCCAATAACGAGGGGGGGGGGGGTTGCGAATGAACCCCCTTCCCCCCAGTAGGCGTGGGGGAGGGGGGATCCTGAGGTTACCCCCTCGGCTTAGGGACCCGGAGCCGCCCCCCCCCCCCCCGTGCTCGCGGGCTCTCACGCGGCCTCTAGACAGAGATGAATATGCACTCGGCGGCGGGGCTGACTTTCTTCTTGTGCACACTCCGTGGGTAAGTTGAGCATCTTAGGAGACGGCGCACGGGGAACGTATTCCGCGCGCCTGTGCGTGCGTGCGCGTGTTCACGTGCAATGTACCTGGACGTGGGTTCACGCGCGTATGCACACGACATGTTGATGTACGTGTGGTGTGCATGCGTAGGTGTTTTTTCTTAAGTTATACGCGTTATGGCGTGTGGTGCACGAACACGTGCGCACACGTGCACCCAAAGATAGAGATCCCCCGTATAGCCTGAACAGACTGTTGGGGCAAGTGCTGTTAGCGAGCACCTATGAAGACTTGCACCGCACACAAGGGGATGGGTGGCCAGCACCACGCGCGGCCGCCTTTGTCTCCCTAGTGGCGATATTTTACGCACCGCACCAGGCACTCGTTTGAGGCTGAGTCGACCTAGGGGAAGCCCAGCACCGGTTCAGATACTCGTCACCGGTGTTGGCCGTTAGCGGGAATCGAAACTCGGGTCACCGGCTCCGTAACCCGCGACGCGACCGCTCCCCACTGCGTACCCAGAAACGCGCGGACCTGCGCGTGCACGAGCATGGCGAGCCCACGCGCACCGCAGTCAGTTCCCCCATCGCCCCCCCCCACCCAAAACCCCTTTGTCCCCCCCCCTCTCCACCCCATCAGCGCGGGCTCCGCAGCCGCAATTAATCTCAATGCGCCGCACGGACGCCGCGATGCGCCGACACTGAGCGATGATGGCGTCGCGATGATGTTGATGGTGGTGACGATGGGTTTGATGTTGATGCCAATTATGGTAATCGTGGCGGCGGCGGCGGAGGCGGCTCTGATTAAGAGCCACGACGAAGCCACTCCCGGCGCCGTTTGACACGACGGCGGCGAGGAGGAGCACGAGGAGCGAGCGACGAAGGCGGAGGAGGAGGAGGAGGCTCGCGCGCGTTCCATCTCCCATCGTGAGCGCGCAATCACCACCCCCCCCTCCTCCTCCACCCCCCGCTCACCCCCCCCCCCTTCGTCCTTAACATCCCCCTTCGAACACCCTCCTCCTCCTTCACCAACCAAACCAACATCATCCCACACACCTTCCCTTGCCCCCCCCCCGCACTCACACCGCTCCCGCTTCTCAAAAATCGATCGCGCGCGAGAGGCGGCGGCGGCGGCGTCTACGCCGCTGCGCCCCGCACGGCGCGCGGCGCCCGGCGCTGATTTATTTAGGAGCCATTTACACAGCCAATCCCAACCCTTCACGCCCCAGATGGCTCAAAGCGATTTTCGCCGATTTATTTTGGAAGCCGCTCAGCCCACCTCTCCCAACCCCCTCTCACTCCTCCCCAACACCACCCCCATCCCTAATTCTCAGCCCCCCTCCCACACCATCACCACAACCACCACCACCCACCATCGTCTCCCCGAAATACACTCATCCCCCGCAACTACCCCCCCCCGCCGGGTAGCCTACCCACCTCCTAAACTCTGACACCACGAATTACGCCCCCCCCACCGTCCCCCAAACCCCCTCACCCCGTCCCCTTCCACGCTCGTCGCCCGTGATTACGCGGACAAGGAACGTTGGTGACCTTGTTATATCCTGCAGCAGCAGCAGCAGCAGTGACATTATCATCAGCAGGAACATCGGCAGCAGCAGCAGCATTTGTATCAGCAACATCATCATCGCCATCAATACCACAACCATCTCCGACAGCAACTCCATCGCCAGCACAATCATTACTGACGCGACCTCACCGCCAGAAGCCCCGAGAGCATGGACAGCAGCCTCACCGGCAGCAACATAACCACCACCACCACCACTCCCACCACCACCACCACTCCCAGCCACATCACCATCGTTAGCATCATGGCAAGCATCACCATCGGCAACAGCATCATCAGTAACGCCGCCTCGCGTGTCTCGCAGCCACCAAGCTCACCACACACACATCACACAATGCACTCACCTCCACGCCACATATACCACGCACACCACACACACACACGCCACACTCACTGCACACACCACGCACTCACCAAACACATCGTACAAACACAACACACACACCACAAACGCACCAAAAATGCCATACGCCCCAACACGAGCACTAAGCCACGACTCATACCACATGCAGCATGCGTCACGTCCATGCGCACCACACGAACCACACACCATCACGTGACATCCACCACACACAGCACTTCCCAACACGATTCACACCAACGCATACATGTTAACCACATACCACACGCTACAAAGACAAAGAGCCACCGTATAGCCCTTCACGGAGTGTTGGGGCAAGGGCTGTTGACGAGGAGCGCCTGTGAAGGCTGCCAGGGCACACGAAGCGGTGGGTGACCAACGCGACGGCCGGCCGCCTTTGTCTCCCCAGTGCTGATGTTAACCCACCGGACCAAGTACTCATTTTAGGCTGAGTCGACCGAGATGAGGTCCACACATTACGCACTCACATACGAACACGCACGCATACACCCATCGCGTTCACCAACGACACAAAGTCAAAGACCCCTCGAAAAATCTTAAAACGTCCATCGAATTGCCTTTGAACGATCTCAGGAACAAGAATCGGAAGATGTGACAAAGCCTTTGATGTTGCAGCACCAACGTGTTGGAACAACCTTGTTCCCCCTCCCTGAACATCGCACATCTTCCTTCAGAAATACCCTGAAGCAGCAGATGAGCTCTGAATGCAACGACCGTACATTTGCAAACGTGATTCGTAACTTTCATCCTTACCCATGTACCCAGAGTTTGACGTGCAGATTTATCGGGTGGCTGTGTGTTGTCTTGCTGTGGCCTGGGACTATTCTCGTCGTTATGTTGCTGCCTTGTCCTAGCAAGGGAATTAGTGCACTTGTGAACTTTGAACTGATATACTTTTTAAATTTTACAATTTTATCTTTAGTCATTTGCTCTCTTTTCCTATACTTTGCAATACGTTGGTTTTTTTGTACTGTTTGTTGTTGTAACTATCTGACCCCGTGCCCGAATGGACATCTGTAAAAAAAGAAGTAGCTTCAAAGCTCATCGGATTCCTCCAGGATAAAGACAGATGTATATTCTCATCCACAGACTGGAGGTGCAAGTGCTGTTCGCCAGCTCCGATGAAGTCCAGCACGGCACACGAGATGGTGGGTGGCCAGCACCCCACGCCCGGCCAAAGACACATACCACACAAAGACACATACCACACAAAGACACATACCACACAAATACATATACCACACAAATACATATACCACACAAAGACACATACCACACAAAGACACATACCACACAAAGACACATACCACACAAAGACACAGACCACACAAAGCCACAGACCACACAAAGAAACATACCACACAAAGACACATACCACACAAAAACACAGACCACACAAAGACACATACCACACAAAGACACATACCACACAAAGACACAGACCAGACAAAAACACATACCACACAAAGACACAGACCACACAAAGACACATACCACACAAAGACACAGACCACACAAAGACACATACCACACAAAGACACATACCACACAAAGACACAGACCACACAAAGACACATACCACACAAAGACACATACCACACAAAGACACAGACCCCTCCTTGAGCCCTAATAGGTGCTCACTAACATAACTTGCCCCAACAAACCACACACAGACACACACGCTGCTCACACATCATCAAAGTCGCACCACACACAACACCACACACACCACACACCACACACTCACCACACACACACCCCACACACCACACCACACACACACCACACACACCACACACACCACACACACCACACACTCACACCACGAACTTCACACCGAACACCCCAACGTCCCCGAGGGAGGTGCCCGTCACCACACCTCACCCCTCACCCCTCGCCCCCCCCCCGATTCTGCTCAGTAACCACCCCGCACCCAGCCCCCACCCACCAGGTTTTTCCAAGAATCCCGCAGCCCGGAGCCCGTCGGACACAGAGCGTGGGGAGAGGGGGGGGGCTGGTTGGGGGGGGGGAGATGTTTTACATTTTCCGCTGTCGTTGCTGCCGCCCCGAGGCCTCGCAGCGCCGATCCCCAATTACCCCTCCCCCCTCCCCCTCATCCCTCCTCCCTCCCCCTTCCTCCCTCCCCACTCCGTCCCCCTCCCCCCTCATCCCTCCTCCCTCCCCCCTCCTCCCCACTCCTCCCCCCTCCCCCTCATCCCCCTCCTACCCCCCACCCCCCACCTCGCGACCCCACTGCCGACCCCGCCTCTGTGCTACTGCTGCTCTGTGGGGTTGTTCAGGCCGATGAGGTTGCGGTTTGTGGCTGATATCGTGGTGGCGGTGGTTGTTGTTGTTGCGGTTGTTGAGATCGTTGCTGTTGTGGTTACTGTAGCGGTTGTTGTTGTTGGGGCTCTCCGGCATGTGGTTGTTGATGTTGTGGTGGTGGTTGTTGTCCGATCAGTGTTGATATCACTCACCGCTGGTGTTCGTCGTGGCCATCGAAACAAACTCGGACGACCACCGGGTCAAGATGACAACTCACTGTACATTTGACACGTGACGAGGACGAGTAAAGCCAGGCTGCAGTGACTATGCCACGGCACGGATATACACGTGTGTCGATACCGGAGTTACATGTTAACGTGCAATTTTATTATTGAGAGACTGCGAATTGTCTTGGAGTGGTCTGGGACTGTTGTTGTTGTCTTGGTGTGGTCTGGGACTGTTGTTGTTGTTGTCTTGGTGTGGTCTGGGACTGTTGTTGTTGTCTTGGTGTGGTCTGGGACTGTTGTTGTTGTCTTGGTGTGGTCTGGGACTGTTGTTGTTGTTGTCTTGGTGTGGTCTGGGACTATTGTTGTTGTTGTCTTGGTGTGGTCTGGGACTGTTGTTGTTGTTGTCTTGGTGTGGTCTGGGACTGTTGTTGTTGTCTTGGTGTGGTCTGGGACTGTTGTTGTTGTTTTGGTGTGGTCTGGGACTGTTGTTGTTGTTGTCTTGGTGTGGTCTGGGACTGTTGTTGTTGTTTTGGTGTGGTCTGGGACTGTTGTTGTTGTTTTGGTGTGGTCTGGGACTGTTGTTGTTGTTTTGGTGTGGTCTGGGACTGTTGTTGTTGTTTTGGTGTGGTCTGGGACTGTTGTTGTTGTTGTCTTGGTGTGGTCTGGGACTGTTGTTGTTGTTGTCTTGGTGTGGTCTGGGACTGTTGTTGTTGTCTTGGTGTGGTCTGGGACTGTTGTTGTTGTTGTTGTTTTGGTGTGGTCTGGGACTGTTGTTGTTGTCTTGGTGTGGTCTGGGACTGTTGTTGTTGTCTTGGTGTGGTCTGGGACTGTTGTTGTTGTTGTCTTGGTGTGGTCTGGGACTGTTGTTGTTGTCTTGGTGTGGTCTGGGACTGTTGTTGTTGTTGTTTTGGTGTGGTCTGGGACTGTTGTTGTTGTCTTGGTGTGGTCTGGGACTGTTGTTGTTGTCTTGGTGTGGTCTGGGACTGTTGTTGTTGTTGTCTTGGTGTGGTCTGGGACTGTTGTTGTTGTCTTGGTGTGGTCTGGGACTGTTGTTGTTGTTTTGGTGTGGTCTGGGACTGTTGTTGTTGTTGTTTTGGTGTGGTCTGGGACTGTTGTTGTTGTTGTCTTGGTGTGATCTGGGACTGTTGTTGTTGTTGTCTTGGTGTGATCTGGGACTGTTGTTGTCTTGGTGTGATCTGGGACTGTTGTTGTCTTGGTGTGGTCTGGGACTGTTGTTGTTGTTGTCTTGGTGTGGTCTGGGACTGTTGTTGTCTTGGTGTGGTCTGGGACTGTTGTTGTTGTTGTCTTGTTGCGGTCTGGGACTATTGTTGTTGTTGTTTTTCTGCCTTGCCTCAGCTTGAATTTAGCGTGGAAACATAGGCAGGAGTGAATGTATGCAGTTATGCAATTTGAACGTATATACTTTCTTTATTGTTATTGATTTATTTATTGTGACTTGCTTTCCTCATCTCTACTTTGTACTCATAGTTGTCTGTGTGTATTTGCTGTAACTTGCTAACCCACCCCGCTTGGACATCTGTGAAAAAGAGCTTCATAGCTCATCAGATTCCTCCTCCAGTTTAAATACAAATTCTGATTCCAATGCACGTGGTCTGTCTGTAATCCAGCGCTGTGGAGTCAGCAGCGAGAGTTATTGCATCACACGAATCTCATCTAATTCATATTTATATTTGCCTTGCATATAATAAATGTTGTGAAACTTCCTTCCACTGGGCAGTCGAGGAGATACCAAACCCTGACTCTCCAGGAGAAGGCGGTACAGCAGAGTCTCGACTAATCACCATCTGTTTTTATCTGTATGGGGTTCGAGCGTTGCCCCCTCGCGCATTGCGTGTGAGAAACACAACTCATCATTCATTGCCTGAAAATATATTAAAGTAAAACCCGAATGGAGCGGCAGGACCCTCCTCAAGAGGAGGACTACAACTCAGCGAGGCTCTGCCTTAGTCCATGATTAGAACTCCCAAGGGGTTAGGATCACCTGGGTGGGAGTACCAGTAATCAGAAAACATAAAATATGACGTTCTTATCAGCCCCCATGGTCTAAACGAGTGCATTTTTCAACTCTTATTATCACCATCCACTCTACCTCTCTGACGTATACATGTGCAGTGTCATTGGCCGAAACGTCGACTGTTGTTAATTTTAATCCTTGTAACCTGACCGTTCACCCGCCCCTCCAGGCAGCCAGACTTTACAAATATATATGTATTTAAATATATAGTGTAGTAACATTGTGCTTGAGTTTGTGAGTAGTAGCACGTTCCCCAATGTGAAGTGGAGAGTATCTAAACCAGCGTGGCGAAGTATGATGCTGCGTGCTACCCACAGCTCCCTCTCCCCCCCCAGTGCCACTCTTAGATGGCGAGACCCCGCGAGACGTGGTCACGTGGCTCGATCCCGAGACGTTCAACCCCCGAGTCGAATTCGACTCCACACACAGACGCACCAGACTCACCACCCTGACTCAGAGCCCGTGAGAGAGACAAGCGATACGACGCAGTGCAGTCTTGAAACAAACATGGAAATGTGTAGACGACTCAACACTTTCGTCAATGACATTGTGTGTGCGTGGCCTTCAAAGGATACAAATTTGTTTTTATGAGCGGACGTTTCAGGTCACTGGGCCTCCTTCATAGTACTCGTCCTAAAAGCAAGCACGGTAATTAGTAGGCTCTGCTCCATCCGGCAGTGGATAGATGTCGGCTGATGATGCTGCTGCTGCTGATGATGATAAAATATTTACTAAAACGCAGCAGATAAGCAAGACGAAATAAATATAAAATCAAGGCGGGCCGCATAAGGGACAAAATAAATGATCACAAAACGCACGCGGAGACGCGAATCGATGTCCTAATGGATGAATAATGAATGCGGGAACTGGCGAACCCAAGGAACAGCGGGGTAATGCGACCCCACTCTCCGCGTGGTGGAAGGAGCAGGGGGGGGGGTCCATGCCCCCAGCCCCCCCAGCCCTCACCCCCAGCCCTCACCCCCTCCTCACCTCGCGCCTCCCGCTGCCCACAGTCGATTCCAGCCGCTCGCTCGCCCCACCTACGGGACCAACTACGGACCGACTACTCTAAGTCACACACGCACTTGCCACCTATGAAGGCCGGAACGGCACACGAGGGGGTGGGGGTCGCCAGCACCACGCCCGGCCGCCTTTGTCTCGCTGGTCGCGATTTTTACAAACCACAGCAAGTACTTATTTGAGGCTGAATCGACCTAGGGGAGGCTCAGGACCGGTTCAAATAATCGTCACTGGTGTTGGCAGTGAGCGGGACTCGAAACTGGGTCGCTGGGTTTGTAGTGCAGTGCGCTAACCACTACCCTACCGCTCCCCACAAAACTAACTTCCACATACACGCACACACACACAATCTTCTCCCTCGCTCCTGTACAAATTCACCCACTCTCACGCACACTTATTCACTCAACCGCTAACTCAAACATACGTCCACTCACTCAACCACTCGCCGATTAAATACCTCATTGGCTCACGCACTCATTCACTCACAGTTTTGCTCACTCGCTCGTCCGCTCACTCAACGATTCACTCGCTCAACCGCTCACATATTCGCTCACAAATTCACTCAATCGCCCTATCACTCACTCCCTCACTCAACGATGAACTTCATTCACGCAATCGCTCACCTATTCACTCCCTCGCGCATTCAGCCCCCCCCCCGTCCACACACCACTCGACACTCCGTCGCTAAATCGCTCTAACGGACGCCTCAAACGCACGCGCCCTCAAAGGCGCACGCGCACGAAAGTACAAAGACAACGAGGCCTCGGAGAGCCGTAAGATACTTTTTGGGGGAAGCGCTGTTAGCGAGCACCTATGACGGCCAGCACGGTACACGAGGGCGTGGGTGGCCAGCACCACGCCCAGCCACCTTTGTGTTCCCAGTGGCGATGTTTACACACCGCACCAGGTACTCATTTGAGGCTGAGTCGACCTAGGGGAGGCCCAGGAGCGGTTCAGATAATCGTCACCGGTGTCGGTGGCCGTGAGCGGGAATCGAACTAGGGTCGCCAGGTTCGTAGCGCAGCGTAGCGCTAACCACTACACCACCGCTCCCCCCCCAAATCCCACAAACGCGCGCGCGTAACCACACACGCACACACGCACACACACGCACACACACACACACACGTACACGCACACGTACACACACACGCACACACACAGACACGCACACGCACACACACACGCAAACACATAGACACGCACACGCACACACGCACCATGCGCGCGCCTCCCTCCACGACCCCACGTGGCGCGGCCGCATCAAGGCCTTCCGCCTTCTCCTTATCGCCAAGGGGCCACGCGCGCGTGACACACAGGCACACAGCCCCCCCACCACCTCCTCCCCTCAACCACCTCATCTCCCATACCCCCCCTCCCCACCCCCCACCCACCCCAGCCACCGCCGTCAGGAACACCGCCGCCCCTTCCTCTGTATTCACAGCGCGTCGCGTGGTTGTGGGTCAGTCGTCGATGCTCCAGCGCGATTCTTTGGGGGGGGGGGGGGTCAGAATGAATAAATAAATAAACGTCCCCATGTTCGTCCATCAGCACGACCTTCATATGTTTCGTGCGAGTCCCAAAGATGGACCTATTTCCGTCGTAGAAATGTATATATATATACATGTGCGTGCTTATGTACAGTTGTACAGAAAGACAAAGATCCCCAGTAGGAACTCATTTGTGGCTGAGTCAACCTAGGGGAAGCCTTGTGAGCAGTTTAGATATTCGTCACCGATGTTGGCCGTGAACGGGAATCTAACTCGGGTCTCCGACTTCGTAAGCCCCAGCGCGCTAACCACTGCGCCACCGCTCCCCGCACACACACACACACACTCCCATCCGTGCCACAAATTAAACCTGAGAAGCGACACCTGAGGCCGCTTGGGGAGCGTGCGAAAACGAATCAATTAAAGGCATGCACAGCGGAGGACGGAGAGGGGGGGGGGCAGCGACTCCCCCCCCCCCGCAAAACTCGGAGCCTCGCGACCCCCACCTCCTCCTGCCCCTCGAGGGGGGCTCTGGCGTCGTGCCGAGTCCTCGCAATCAGCGTCGTCCATCGGGTCGGGTTAACGGAAGAGGCGACCCGCGAAACAAAACATCGCTCTGCGCCGCGCGCGCGGATCCGTCAGCACGGACGGAACTCGGCGCCACCCGGGGCCACGTGGTCCTCATCGCCCCGCGGCTACGTCACTGTAGCTCTCTGGCGACCCGACTCTCTCTGAGAGTCTCAAACTAAACTATACTTTTTATTGAACCAGGTAAGGCCCACTGGGCTTCATATAACACTTTTTTCAGAAGCGACCTGGCTATCACAAATGATTGCTCAACGAAGTGGCTCATCATCGTGTGGACATTTATAGCACCAGCCAAATGATCCAAACGCGTGATGTAGATTCAAAATGTGCAGGGAAAATCCGGAGGACCCGGAGAAAAATCTACGCGACCACAGGGAGAGTAAGAGAGAGAGAGACGCAGACTCCGAATATACGACAGACGCCAGGGTCGGGATCTAACCCACGGCCTCCTGTATACCAGGCGAGGTAGATAACATCTCGCTTACGTGGCGCCCAGAGTATTTTGTTTTACATTAAAAGATTATTTTCTTTAATTCGCGTTTGGCGGCGCATTGAAAGCTCCAACAATTAAGTCGCGGTCTGGCGTTCAAGGTCGCACGCGTCCCAATTGACCGAGCTCATCGCTGGGAATTTGCAAAGGGGCTGGCCGATGCTTTCTTAAAATAAATACGAATACATGGGAGGGCTAAGAGCTGCGCGTGTCGGTTTGGAAGGGGGGGGGGGTCTCATTCAATTATCAAGTCGCTTGTCCTGGTCACACTGGGGCCTGAAAGTCATTTTGAGGGCCGATGGGGAAGGAGGGAGGGGGGCGAGTGAGAAGTAGAGCCCCCCCCCCCTCGCGTTAATACACCTCTGGGGCGAGGTGAAGTCAGATGGGATGGATCGTGTCGCAGTCTATGTTGTTGTTGTTGTACAAATATGGGGACAACTTAATTCGTCTGAATTTCAGCTCTGAGAGTGCAATATCGGTGTACGACTGCCGTGCGACGAACGTTACTCTCATATGCCGAGCGGGTGGGAACGCGCTTCGCTCTGTCGTCCTCATCAGAGGTCACCCTGAGAGATCTCACGCTGAGTAGTTCTGTGATGTCCGCTTCCGCGGGCCGTTCTCGAACACGAACGGTCGCACGACTCTGGGAGAGGTCCGAACGGGTGATTCGTCTCATGGCGTGACTCCACCGACAGCACAATGGGGATAATATTTGAAAATGAATCGGGGAAAATTTTTTGTACATTCTTTTTTGTTAGTTTGATTGACTTTTCGGTCAAAGTTCCAATTGGACGCGAGCGTGGAAGAGAGCCGTCATGCAATGCGACTGAGACCGGGAATCAGACCGCACGATGTCCATGCCTGGACCCCACGCAGACGCAGTCCTCTAACCCGCACTCTGCTCTACCCATCCACACAGCATCTCCCGCATCCACCACTTCCTCAACCCCGCCTACTTCCCTCGATACTCTCCCCTCACTCTACTCCACGCGCTCTCCTACCTCTCACCTCGATCTACTCCCCTCCACGCACTCTCTGCTCCAGCAAGCGAGGCTTTCTTTCGAAGATCCCAGACAACCTCGACTCAGTCGGAGATCGCTCATTTTCCTCTGCTGCCCCCATTGTCTCTAACTTCAGTCGCCCAGCCGCTCCTGCTGTCGACCCCCTGGTCCCGGTTCGAGTCCAGACCCAGTACCTTCCGCTTTTCCTCTGCCAGTATTCTTGTCCTTCGAATGCAGTCGCGTTCAGACACAACATAGTTTGCATTAAAGCCCGGTCTCCCATTAAACGCCGGTCTCCAATTAATCTCCGCTCTCCCATTAAACGGGAGGGGGGGGGGGGCTCCTGTCCCATTCAGTCTCTCGGCGGTGTGCCCGGCTCTAATGGCACTTGCGCCGTTTTTTGCTGCAGAGGGAGAGACGGGGGACAGACATTGTCATTACCCCCCGCGTCGCGTGCAACGGCGCGTGTGTGTGCGTGTGTGTGTGTGTAAGTGTGTGTGTAAGTGTGTGGGCGCGTGTGTGTGCGCGTGTGTGTGTGCGTGTGCGCGTGTGTGTGCGCGTGCGTGTGTGCGCGTGTGTGTGTGTGAGCGTGTGCGTGTGTGTGTGCGCGTGTGTGCGCGCGTGTGTGTGTGCGTGTGTGTGTGCGTGTGTGCGTGAGTGTGTGCGTGTGTGTGTGCGTGTGTGTGTGCGCGCGTGTGTGTGCGTGTACGTGTGTGCGTGTGTGTGTGCGTGTGTACGTGTGTTAAGGACCTTCATGATGGTGAGTGGGCCCGGGTAAAACTACGTGACCGGGAGTCTGAGCCTTTCCCTGTACACCTTGGGGTGCGACAGGGATGTCCTCTGGCTCCCACATTATTTAACATCTATTTGACCACGTAGTTCATGAAGCCTTCAATAGCTGTACCGGGGGAATTTCGATTTGGTACAGATATAATGGGAGGCTGATCAATGTCCGGGTGCGATCAAGGGATGGCTCCCTATTGGTCAACCACGTTATGTATGCCGATGATTTCGTAATAGCTGCTCATTCAGAGGAGGAGTTGGAGACGCTGCTGCTGAGACTGGAGCGTGCCACTAAGAGGTGGGGCCTTACCATCAGCTCCACCAAAACTAAGCACCTGCCTGGGTATTTTGTAC
Source organism: Lampetra planeri (assembly GCF_965212315.1). Classification (NCBI taxonomy): domain Eukaryota; kingdom Metazoa; phylum Chordata; class Hyperoartia; order Petromyzontiformes; family Petromyzontidae; genus Lampetra; species Lampetra planeri. The sequence goes on from NC_136115.1 coordinate 1,005,091, forward strand.
CATCGGACACTCCACCCCCACAATTCCCAATGGGTGATGCGGCAGTAGTGGAGAGAGTGGAGAGTTTCCCATACCTGGGCAGTGTGCTCATGACCGGCTCCAGTTTAACAGCAGAGGTCTCACTCCGAATCAGTCGAGCGGCAATATCTTTTCATCGGTTGCGTAACGCTGTGTGGAAGCTACCTGGTCTGTCGTTCCGCACGAAGCTTCAGGTCTTCTCGGCCACAGTCATTCCCTCCCTTCTCTAAGCTTGCGAAACGTGGACCCCCCTAATGGAGCATCTTCGCCGGTTATAAACATTTAGGCTGGCTTGCCTACGATCCATCCTGGGTTTAACCAGGCTGGATTGTGTGAGGAGCTCACAAATCCTTGAAAGATCTGGGCAAAGTCCCATCGGTGAGCTCCTCCGGCAGGCAAGGCTGCGTTGGCTGGGTCATGTAGCCCGCATGCCCAGCCACCGCATGCCTAAACAGCTTTTGTTCGGCCGGATCGAGGGGGCTAAACGAGCGCGGCACGGGCTAGAGAAGAGATGGAGTGATGTGGTAGAGGAGGACGTGGAGCTGAGTGGATTTGCCGATGACTGGTACCAGCGGTATCAAGATCGGCGTCTGTGGAGGAGGCTCGTGAAAGACGCTACTGGGCAGTTGGAGGCAGTCGCCCTCCAGCAACAACGGAGGGCGGAGGAGCGACGCTCACAACAACGAGCGGAGCGCCGGGTGGCTAAAGCACAGCAAGTTGGCACAGTAGGGGGCACAGGTGGTGCATCAGCCAGTCATCTCGGTCATTTCAGTCAGTGGACCAGTGGCACCTGCTGGGTCTGCCTCGTGACTTTCTGCCAGCGGGCGTTCGACACTTCACGTGGCCTCAAGGTGCACATGGCCTGGCACAAGCGTCGTGGTGATGTCACCGCCACTTAGTGGCGAATGGCGGTTGTTGTTGTTGTGTGCGTGTGTGTGTGTGCTGTGTGTGCGCGCGCGTCTGTGTGCGTGTGTGTGGGGAGCGGTAGTGTAGCGGTTAGCGCGCTGCGCTATGAACCCGCGACCCGGGTTCGATTCCAGCTCACGGCCAACACCGGCGACGATTATTTGAACCGACTCAGCCTCAAACCAGTTCCCCGTGGTTTTGTGATTTCCCGAGGCGGCGCGTGTCCTTTTGTAAACGGTGGGTGAGTAGGCGAGTTGGTGAGTGGGTGCATTAGGTACATCGGATGAGGTAAGTGAAATGGTACGTCGGTGAGAAGGTGGGCTGGTAGAGCTGCTGAGTAGGGTGAGTTCGGAGGCAGGTGAGAGCGTGGACGGTTAAGCGGATCAATTTGTGAGCAGGTGAGCGGGTGAGTGGATGGGCCGGTGAGCGGATGAGGGCGAGCCAGCTCGTGCTTGAGATCGTGAGACAGGTGAGCAGGTTAGTGGATGAGTAGGTGAGTGGAATTAGAAGATGAGTGGGTGGGTGAGGTGAAGGGATGAGCGGGTGAGCAGGTGGGCGAGGTGGGCGAGGTGGGCGAGGTGGAGCGGGTGAAGGAGCAGGCGGGCACAACGAGTGATTGAGAACGGCGAGCGAAGCTGAGCGAGCAGGTGAACGCCGGTGTAAAGTTATCTGCATAATAATAATCAGTGGGCGCAGTAGCCGCTCACGATCGGAGCGCGGACAGAGCGAACACTCAGCCCCCCCCCCCACTACACCCCCCCCCCCTCAAACCACTCCACCGCCCGGCTCCCCTCCCTCGCCGCCGCTGTAAAGACGCTAACGAGCCTAAACGAGGCGCCTCGACAGCACGGGGGCGCAGCCAACGCGCCGCGTCACGTGCGCGCAGCGAGCAGAGGAAGACGCAACGACGACGGCAACAACAAAGGCAAAGATCCCCCATATAGCTACCCCCCGGCGTGAGGGTAGAGTGCCGATGAGTTAGCGAGCGCCTCTCTCGAGGGGTCGGCGCGCTGCGCGAGGCGGCTGCATGGCACGGGAGCGACATCAGCACCACGCCCTTGGACCGACCACGCAGAGACAAACATCATCACCCGTGTAGCCTCCAGCAGACTGATGGGGCAAATGCTGTTAGAGAGACCGACACGGCACGCGAGGGAGTGGGTGGCCATCAGCTCCACGCCCGACCGCCTTTGTCTCCCCAGTGCCGATGTTTCCACACACCGCACCAGGTGGGACCTATAGGGAGGCGCAGGACCGGCTCAGATGATCGTCACTGTGTGTTGGTGGCCGTGAGCGGAATTCGAACTGGGGTAGCCGGTTTCGTAACGAAGTGCGCTAACCTCTACACTACCGCCCCCACATACACACACACATCCACACACACACATCCACACACACACATCCACACACACACATCCACACACACACATCCACACACACACATCACACACACACACATCCGCACACACACACGTCCGGACACACACGTGCGCGGCGCACACACATCCGCACACACACACGTCCGCACACACACGTGCGCGGCGCACACACGAGCACACGCCACACGCACACAAAGGGGACACCGCCGCTATCGCAAGCGTGATGCGAAAGAGAACAACACTGCCCCCCCCTTCTCTGCTAAAGCCCCCCCCCCCACACACCTCCCCCCACCCCTTCCCACGTCCACCCCCCTCTCTTTCAAAACGCGGCTCGGCCGCGCACAGTAAACACAACGCGCGCACGACGCGGTCCCACGGGGCCTCGCGCGATTAATGACCTTCATTTCTCTCCGTCATCCCGCCCGCTGATAGCGGCCCCCTCCCTCCTCACACCGAACCTCGTTCCCTCCCTCCTTCCTTCCTTACTCCCACCTCGCACACACCTCCCCCAGTGCCCGCCATCCCCCCCCCCTCCTCCGCCCCTCACGCCTGGATGGAAGCCCTCCTCGGCGCCGCCCTTCAATATTTCATTACAACTCGCGGCGCAGAGCGGCGCGGCCTTAAAGGGACACGGGCAGCGAGCGTCGTTGGCGGTGGCGCAAACCTTGGACGGGTTCCCGACCCCCCGCACCATCTCCCGCCACCACCCGCGCCCCACGCAGCCTCCACCACAGACGCGAAGCCCCCCGCGGCGTCGCATCCCGCAACAAAACCCGGCCAGACGACGATGACGCACGGAGACGAGACGCAGCTACGCGGCGGCTATAAAACACGAACAATAGAGGCCGTTAGTTTAGCCGGGGAAGCCTCAACTCGAGTGTCGGTGCTCGTGTTGTCTTGTTTCCAGAGGGTTCCTGCCTTGGGGTTCGTCTGGCTGGCTGCCTCTCATCTAAGTGCAACAAGTTGTTGTCCTTCTTGCGCACAGCGCCACGGTTCCAGCACTCCATGCCACGTTTTGGCAATCGAATCCGTTCGGAGATAATAACGTTGGAGTCGTGACAACGCCGCGCGCGCCTGATGATTGTTAGGCACGTATTGCATTGTGGGACAACGACGCACAGACCGCGATCTCTCGGATCGCTTTTAACAGACATTGGGGGCAAGTGCTGTTCGCCGAGCAACTATAAATACCCCATACATGGCACACGAGGGTGGCCAAACCTACACGGTTGGCCGCCTATGTCTCCGAAGTACTGATGTTTACACGTCGCGCCAGATACCCACTTGAGGCTAAGTCGGCCTAGGGGAGGCCATGCCACCTGGATCAGATGTCCCCCCCCTGGTGTTCGTTATGCGCTGTACCGTGAACCTGGGTCGTCGGGTTCGAAGCGCAGTGCGCTAACCGCTACACTACCACTCTCTACAAAGACAAAGCTACCCCGTGTAGCCTGGGGGTGGGGGTAGAGGGCAAGTGCTGTCAGCGAGCACACGTACACACACACAGGGTATCTCTGTGCCACACGCGCGCACACAACTGCAAGTGCGATCTCTATCCTTATTTGAATCAGTGGTTCGACATCACGTGTTCATCGACCATCAGGCACGTACGGTGTGTGACGGCGTAAATCTAATGTTGTGCGGAAGAGATTGGTGAGGACTGATGGTGTTTGAGAAAAAAAATAATCTTTTAAAATATGAAATAAATATTATTATTATTTACATCATTCATATCCGAAAATGAGAGACTGCACGACCGCCATTTGCAGACCACGTGGTCGACTGACAATCCCAAGAAGGCGGGTTCGCGGATCGCGCCAGTCCACCACGTGGTCAGCGGGTGTAGACTTCTGAAGGCTCCTAGGAGGACTGAGCCTCTAATGAGTACCTGGTGCGGTGTGTAATCATCGACACTCGAGTCGGGAGACCAAGACGAGCGGGCGTGGTGCTGGCCACCCACCCCCGGCCTATATTGTGTCGGCCTGCATAGATGCTGCTCGCTGACAACACTTGCCCCAAAAGTCTGTTTAGTCTGTACGGGGGATCTTTGTCTTTGTGTGTGTTGAGAGAGTGCGCGAGAGTGATCTGCCTATTCGCCCCCCCCCCCCGTGCCTGAGTCTATCTGGGGGGGGGGGGGGCGGGGGTGACTGGGGGCTCAACTAAACTAATTTTACCAGGTAGAACCCACTGAGCTATGCAGCTATTTTTCAGAAGCGACCTGGCCACAAATGATCGCTCAACGAAGTGGCCTATCACGTGGAAATTTATAGTAGCGGCCAAATACTCTAAGCGCGTGAGTCTGTCTCTAATTTCCAGGCTCACGCGAAGGAGTGGGGCCCTCTCGCCCACCACGACTCCCTCCCCCGCCTCCCTCCCTCCCTCCTCATCCCCCTCCTAAATCTCGCGTCTCCCCCTCCACACCTCCTCTGTCTCTGTAAATTATTTGGCGATGCTGCTGCTGCAGCGTTGGCAGTGGTGCACGCAAGCACAAAAAACACAACTCAACACACCGGTCAATAACACTGTGGCCATAAAATGAAAAAGATATACATTACACGAAAATATGCGACGTTTCGGGCAATGCGCCTTATTCGTGACTTTTGGAACAAGGGAGCGGCGCCGTTAAAATTCAACTAAATAATTCGTCAATGTCACTGTGACCTTAAAATGAGAAAAAAAATACGTCACAGGTGACGTTTCGGGCAATGGTCCTTCATGTCTAAGCAACAGGGTAAAGGGAGCCGTAGGAGCGGTTATCGCATTGACTGCTGCTGCTCCCTTTAGCCCCCCCTCCCCCCAGCGTGACCCCCCCCCCCCCACCGCTCCCTCCCCTCCTCTATCCCCTCCACCCCCGCAGTCCCCAACCCCCCGATCCGCCGGTCCCGTCGCGCGGCCATCGCCGAAGGAGAGATAAAGGCTGAGCGGGGAGATAAGAGCGCCGAGCGCGGGAGATAGCCGCGCGCGGCGGCAGATAACGAGGCGTGCGTGTCCGCGTGCGCGTGTGTCCGTGTGTGTGTGTACGTGAGTGTGTGTGTCTACGTGTGTGTGTGTATGTGAGTGTGTGTGTCTACGTGAGTGTGTGTGTGTCTACGTGAGTGTGTGTGTGTCTACGTGAGTGTGTGTGTGTGTCTACATGAGTGTGTGTGTGTCTACGTGAGTGTGTGTGTGTCTACGTGAGTGTGAGTGTGTCTACGTGAGTGTAAGTGTGTCTACGTGAGTGTGTGTGTGTCTACGTGGGTCCGTGTGTGTGTCTACGTGTGTGAGTGTGTGTGTCTACGTGTGTGAGTGTGTGTGTCTACGTGTGTGAGTGTGTGTGTCTACGTGTGTGAGTGTGTGTGTGTGTCTACGTGAGTGCGTGTGTGTGTCCGTGAGTGTGTCTACGTGAGTGTGTGTGTGTACATGAGTGTGCGTATGTTTGCAGGTGCGTTGCGGTTTTGTGCATGTGTGCTTTTGTTCGTGGGGGTATGTTTGGAGGTGTGTGTATCTTTGTACTTGAGTGTGTCCTCATTTGTCGCTACGTGTGTGGGTGTATGGTTGCAGGTGTGTGTGTACGTGAGTGGGGAGCGGTACTGCAGCGGTTAGCGCGCTGCGCTACGAACCCGGCGACGTGAGTTCAATTCCCGCTCACGGCCAACACCAGTTCAAATGAGTACCTGGTGTGATATGTAAACATTGCCACTAGGGAGACAAAGGCGGTCAGGCGTGGTGCTGGCCACCCACCACCTCGTGTGCCGTTCCGGCCTTCATAGGTGCTCGCTAACAGCACTTGCCCCAACAGTCTGTTAAAGGCTATATGGGGATCTTTGTCTTTTTTAGTGTGTTTGGGTGTGTGTCTACGTCTGTGTGTCCATAGTTGGGAGCTGTAGTGAAGCGGTTAGAGCGTTGCCCCAAAACTTACAAACATACACACAGACACACGGACATGCATACACACACACGTACATACACAAAGATACACAAACAAGTACGAAGACAAAGCTCCTCCGTACAGCCTTGACCAGACTGGTGTGGCAATGAAGGTCGACACGGCACACGAGGTTGTGGGTGGCCAATACAACTCCCGGCTGCGGGGACAACGGTGGCACCAGGCACTCATTTGAAGCTGAGTCGACCTAAGGGGGGGGCCCAGGACAGGTTCACATAATCATCATTGGTGTTGGCCGTGAGTGTGAATCCAACTCGGCTCACCGGACTCATACTGCAGTGCGCTAACCAATGCACGAAAGCTCCCTGGTATTTATGTGGACAAGCCTGTACATACACAGTACACACAAACACACACAAACCAGACATCACATATTCATTAAAGGCTGAGTTGACCTAGGGGAGGCCTGGGACAGGTTGGGATACACGGAGAGAGTAACAAAGACGCATCGGCGGGGCGCGGGGCCCGTAGCCTGGCCAATGTCAGCGCTCGCGTGACGCGGGGAATGCGGGGTCCAGGCCAGGTGCTGGCGGGGTTGATATGGGGGGGGGGGCAGGAGGGGGTGTGGGGGGGGGAGATTCTCTCTCCCCCTCTCTCCAGAACCCAACTCTTCTGTTTCTCTCAGGAACCCAGGCTACCTTCTCCCAGCTCTCCATCTCACAGTCACGCCCCGTGCTCTTCTCTCTCCCAGACTTCCAGCTCATTCCTCTCCACTTCCCGGATCCTTCCTCTCCCCTCCCAACTCCCAGATCATCTCCCCTCCACCTCTCTCCCGGCTCTCCGGACCCCCTTGCAGTTTGCAGTCCTCTCTGGGTGCTGTGGTCTCTGACCCCACAGACACTCTGACCCCACAGACACTCTGACTCCACAGACACTCTGACCCCACAGACACTCTGACCCCACAGACACTCTGACCCCACAGACACTCTGACCCCAAAGGCACTCTGACTCCACAGACACTCTGACTCCACAGACACTCTGACCCCACAGACACTCTGACCCCACAGACACTCTGACCCCACAGACACTCTGACTCCACAGACACTCTGACCCCACAGACACTCTGACCCCACAGACACTCTGACCCCACAGACACGCTGACTCCACAGACACTCTGACCCCACAGAGACTCTGACCCCACAGACACTCTGACCCCACAGACACTCTGACCCCACAGACACTCTGACTCCACAGACACTCTGACCCCACAGACACTCTGACCCGACAGACACTCTGACCCCACAGACACTCTGACCCCACAGACACGCTGACTCCACAGACACTCTGACCCCACAGACACGCTGACTCCACAGAGACTCTGACCCCACAGACACTCTGACCCCACAGAGACTCTGACCCCACAGACACTCTGACCTCACAGACACTCTGACCCCACAGGCACTCTGCCTGCAGAGTCGTGATCCCAGCGCGCGGCGGAGTCAGCGAGAGGAGAGAGAGGGGTGGACAGAGAAGGGGAAGAGCGGCGTCGATGGCAGGCACAAGCGGCGCAGCCAGAGTCGTCGTGAGGGTGACGGCGAATCGGAGCGACCGTCCAGGGCCCCGCACTTTAAGGAGCCCTGCGCGTCGACGTCACGTCGTCAGATGTAATATGTCCCGTTTAGTATGAAAGCCTCTGGGGGGGGGGGGGGCATTGTGAGATGTTCCAGGTCCCGCACCCCCCTATGGACGACCCTGGACACAGTGGCAACACTCGTGCCGCGCAGCACGAAGGCCGAGGTGAGATTTCCGACTCGGGCGCCTTTCTGTTTTACGTTTGTCTCCCCCCCTACTTTTCTGCACGAGTTTTCCCCGAGTTCGCCCGGTTTTTTTCCCCATAGCGATATTAAAACAGGTCAAAGATCATCCCGACGCTGAAGAATGGCATGGAAATGACTGGGATGGCATCACACACAGCAGCGACGTCGCTGTCTTCAGCAATGAAAACAAATAACTTGGCAGGACCCTCTTGAAAAAGAGTATTGAGACTCGGTGAGGCTTTTCTGGGTAAACTAGCGGAAATAATAATGACTGTGTGTGTGAAATAGAGGTCAGTGGCATAGTGGCCGTGGGGAGTGGTTGTGGGGAGTGGTTGTGGGGAGTGGTTGTGGGGAGTGGTTGTGGGGAGCGGTAGCGTAGTGGCCGTGGGGAGTGGTTGTGGGGAGTGGTTGTGGGGAGTGGTTGTGGGGAGCGGTAGCGTAGTGGCCGTGCGGAGTGGTTGTGGGGTGTGGTTGTGGGGAGTGGTTGTGGGGAGCGGTAGCGTAGTGGCCGTGCGGAGTGGTTGTGGGGAGTGGTTGTGGGGAGTGGTTGTGGGGAGCGGTAGCGTAGTGGCCGTGCGGAGTGGTTGTGGGGTGTGGTTGTGGGGAGTGGTTGTGGGGAGCGGTAGCGTAGTGGCCGTGCGGAGTGGTTGTGGGGTGTGGTTGTGGGGAGTGGTTGTGGGGAGTGGTTGTGGGGAGCGGTAGCGTAGTGGCCGTGCGGAGTGGTTGTGGGGTGTGGTTGTGGGGAGTGGTTGTGGGGAGCGGTAGCGTAGTGGCCGTGCGGAGTGGTTGTGGGGTGTGGTTGTGGGGAGTGGTTGTGGGGAGCGGTAGCGTAGTGGCCGTGCGGAGTGGTTGTGGGGTGTGGTTGTGGGGTGTGGTTGTGGGGAGTGGTTGTGGGGAGCGGTAGCGTAGTGGCCGTGCGGAGTGGTTGTGGGGTGTGGTTGTGGGGAGTGGTTGTGGGGAGCGGTAGCGTAGTGGCCGTGCGGAGTGGTTGTGGGGTGTGGTTGTGGGGAGTGGTTGTGGGGAGCGGTAGCGTAGTGGCCGTGGGGAGTGGTTGTGGGGAGTGGTTGTGGGGAGTGGTTGTGGGGAGTGGTTGTGGGGAGCGGTAGCGTAGTGGCCGTGCGGAGTGGTTGTGGGGTGTGGTTGTGGGGAGTGGTTGTGGGGAGCGGTAGCGTAGTGGCCGTGGGGAGTGGTTGTGGGGAGTGGTTGTGGGGAGTGGTTGTGGGGAGTGGTTGTGGGGAGCGGTAGCGTAGTGGCCGTGGGGAGTGGTTGTGGGGAGTGGTTGTGGGGAGTGGTTGTGGGGAGTGGTTGTGGGGAGCGGTAGCGTAGTGGTTAGAGCTGCGCTGCGCACTTTGTACCACTAAAGTACAACACCAGTGACGATTATCTGCACCGGTCCTGGGACTCCCCTAGGTCGACTGAGCCTCAGATGAGTACCTGGCGCTGTGTGTAAACATCGCCACTTGTGAGACAAAGGCGGCCGGGCGTGGTGTGCCGTGCAGGCCTTCGTTCGGTGCTCGCTAGCAGCACTACGGGTGCTCTTTCTCATAATCAATTACGTACATATGTGGCTACCTCGGATGTGGTCAAGCTATGGCTGCCTACTGGGCCACCATGCTGTGTGTATGCTGAGGACTTTGCAATTGCTACTCACTGCGAGTTGGAGCCTCTGCCGCTGAACCTGGGGCGTGCCACTGAGAAGCAGAACTTCCCAACAAGCACTGCCTCAGCACCCCGGCAGTGATGGGCTAGCTAGGGAGAGAGGGGATGAATTCCCATACCTGGGCAGTGTGCTCGTGACCGCCTCCAGTTTGGCAACGGAGGTCTCACTCCGAATGAGTCTCGTGGCATCATCTTTTAATCTGATGCGTGCCGCTGTGTGCAAGCTGCCTCGCTTGTCGCTCCATATGGAGCTTCGGGTCTTCTCGGCCGCAGCTACGTCCTCCCTTCTCGATGAAACGTGGACCCCTTTGAAGTAATATTTGCGCTAGTTTGAAACATTCAGGCTGGTATGCCTGCGATCCATCCTGAGTTAAAGCAATCTTTCAAGGGTAAACATACTCTTGAAAGATCTGGACACAATCCAATCGGTGAGCTCCTCCGGCAGGCGAGGCTGCGTTGGCTAGCCATGTAGCCCGCATGCCCAAGCAGCTTTTTTTTACAGGGTAGAGGAGGCTAAACGGGCGCGGCACGGATTAGAGGAGAGATGGACTGATGTGGTACATGAGGAACTGGAGCCGAGTGGACTTACCGATGACTGGTACCAGCGGTGCCAGGATCACCATCTGAAGGATGCCTTTGGGCAGTTGGAGGAGGCAGTCGCCCTTCAGCAATAACGCAGGGCCGAAGAGCGACGCTCACAACGAGCAGAGCACGTAACGGATAACACCCAGCACGTTTGCACAGTGGGGAAGGGAGGCGGTGCATCTGCTTGCAATCTCAGTTGATTAACCCATAACACTTGGGTCTGCCCCGCGACCTCATGGCAACAGCGAACCGTCGAGATATCACGTGGCCTTAGAATGCATCGAGCCAGGCACAAGTGCTCCGGTGACATCATCGTTTCTGATTGGGGTGCGGCGGTTCCTGTCTCGTTGTTTTGTGGCTTGTGCTGCGAACCCGGCCACCCGAGTTCAATCAAGTGACGGGTGATATCTGACCTGACCCTGGGCCTTCTTCGCGGTCGACTCAGCCTTGAACGAGAACTCCGGTGCGGGTTGCAGCCATCGGCACTGGGGAGACAGCGGCAGGCCGGGCACGGCGTTGGCGTTGCCCACACCGGCCCCTCGTCGCCGTTGCCGACTTCATTGCGATTCCCCTGACGCACTTTTCTCAACAATCTTCACACGGGAGTGGGGGGGTGGGGTAATGGGGGCGGCGGGGGGTCTTTGTCTACCCACCGTGCACCTCCCCGCGTGTCCACGTGCGCGTGCCCCCATGGAGCTCGTGACCTCTCGGGGCTGAGAGGGTGCGCGTGACACGCGGAGCCGCGCTCTGTCTCCACGGTAACGCGCGCGCGCGCAAAGTCAACACGGCCAGGACGCGAACGCGCTCCGGCAAGGGGATGGGGGCGGGGGGGGGTTGAGGGGGGTGTAGAAGCGGGGGGATGAAGGAGCTATGGGAAGGGCACTGGTGGCCTTTGGGGGACAGGATGCGGGTCGCGGCATAGTAATGTCGTCCATTCCCCTCCGCTGCTCACCCGGACTCACTCTCCTCTTCGAGGCCACCCCACACCCGGCTGTCACCCCCCCCTCCTTCCGCCCTGACCTTGACCCCCCGGATTAGGGGTCAAAGGAAGTGGGGTGCAGAAGAAGAAAGGGATCAGACACTGCGGGGTTTCTCACGGGGCCCAGTGAAGGGAGACCCCGATGGCTGGAGAGATGTATGGGTAGAGAAGCGTTATGGGTGGAGAGAGGATAACCAACCCGCACTCACCAGCGCGGTGAAGTATGGTCAAAAAACGCCCACGACTCACATGGCGTAAGGAGGCCCTCGTCCAGAAGAAATAATACTGGCAAAAGTACGTCCACGTGCGCGTAACTCAGGTCACCACGGTTGACTATGTACGGTGCGAAAGAAGTTCAACGCACATACATGCGTAGAGATGGGCGACCATGGGAGGTGTTTGATGTTGAGTGGAGAAGATGATGGCTGGAGAGGAGGAATATCTGGAGATGGTTTTAGTGGCGGTGATTTAATGTCGGTGAGAAATAGTGGACACGGGTGATGATGGTGCAGATGGGTGGTCATTTGTGGGGATGGGTGATGGTGGATGGAGAAGGGTGGACTTGGGTGGAGATGATGAAGATGGAGGATATTCAGTGATGGCTGGAGGTGTTTCCATGTTTGGTGGTGGATAGAGATGGGTGATGTTCAGCGGCGAATGGTGAGAGGCCATGCTCAGAGACGCATGCAGAGTGTGCGGGTGGATGGTGCTGGAGATGTATTGAACGAGGCGATGCAGCCAAAATGCTGGCTCAGGAACATGAGAGATATATGTACAGTATGTATATATATGAAATATAGCATAGCTCGGTGGAAATGGACGAGAGACAGCGTATGCTTAGTGACGATGCGTTTGTGGATGAAGACCGGGAGACGTGGTTGGAGATGAACGCAGGAGATGGTTAAGAGATGCATGCAGACAGACGGGGGTTGGTGGAGAAAACAGACGCGCATCCGATGTTGTCTGCGGGGCTGCACGCGCCGTGATGCATTGAGACAGACGGAGATGGGTGAAGATGCACTCGTGTTATTATTGTTGTTGTTGTTGTTTGGACTCGGCGCCTTTGGGCGAGCTTGAACTCTCTCGCTTTCTCAGACTCCCCCCTCCCTCTCTCTCCACACACACGCACACACGGCAGGCACACACACACGCAGGCAGACACACACACACACACGCGGCAGGCACACACACACACACGCGCCCCGGCACGTAATTAATAAATCAAGCGAGACGCACGGCGAAGCGCGCGGACCGAGGCGCCATCGCTCCTCTCGCACGCGTCAACCTGTCAGGCGCAGACACGCACGCGCACAGCGCCCATCACGCACGCGCGCGCCGGGTGCGAGCGAGCGCGAACGAGCCACGCGATTCCACAGTGCACAGAAAAAAAACCCGACAGACAAAGATCCCCCGTATAGCCCTTGACAGACTGTCGCGGGGCAAGTGCCTGTGAGCGAGCACCTATCCAGGCGAATGCCGCCACGGTTGCCTGCGGCTGTTGGGTGGCCACCAGCAACCTCCCCAGGTGCTGGTGGTTTACGCACCGCGCCAGGTATTCACTTGGGACCGAGTCGACCTAGAGGAGGCCCAGGATCGGTTCGGATAAGTCGTCACTGGTGTTGGTGGCCGTGAGCGGGAATCGAACCTCGGGTCGCCAGTTTTTGTAGCGCAGCGCGCGAACCGCTGCACTACCGCTCCTAAATTTGCGGGCACACGCACAATAGACAAAGATTCTGTTGGGGCAAGTGCTCGTGAGCGAGCCCCTATTGCGGTCGGCATGGTGCACGTGAAGCAGGAGGTGGGTGGCCACCAGAATCACGCTCCTGCCGCCCGTGCCTCTCCACTGCTGATGTTTTACGCAACCACCGCACCTGGTACTCATTTCAGATACACACGTGCGCACTCAAATGACACAGATTTCCCCTGTAGCCCCCGACAGAATGTTGGGGCATGTGCGAGCACCTCTGCATGCTTACACGGCGCACGAGGGGTGGGTGGCCAGGACCAGGCCCGGGCCACCTTGGTCTCTAAAGTGCTGACGTTTTGCTGCACACCCCTGCAGGTGCTAATTCAAGGCTGAGCATAGCTAGGGGAGGCCCAAACCCATTTCAGATATTCATCACTGATGCTGGCCATAGGCGGGAATCGAATTCGGGTAACGAGGTGCGCAGCGCGGCACGCTAACCGCTGCGCCACCGCTCCTCGCACGTGAGTACGCAGCCAACGCGCACACCAACTCACGCGCGTGCGCACGAACACGGGGCGATAATTCCCCTCCGACGGGGAGGCCTTCTGACACGACTCCCCCTCCCTCCCACCCATCATCCCCCGTCCCCTCTCCCTTCTCCCCCACTCCATTCCCCACCCCGCCCCTCTCTCGCCCACGGAATTAATAAATCAGCCGTAACGAACGCGCCTCGCCATTTTAAACTCGCCTGCAATTACAGGGCGACGGGGAGCCATCGGGCTTCGCTTCGCGTCTCCCAGGCGCGAGCACGCGCGGAAGAGAGGGGTGGGGGAGGGGTGGGGGAGGGGTGGGGGAGGGGTGGGGGAGGGGTGGGGGAGGGGTGGGGGAGGGGTGGGGGAGGGGTGGGGGAGGGGTGGGGGGGGGAATGGAGAGCAGAAAGAGAGGGAAGGAGCGCAGAGAGAGAGGAAGTGAGTGAGAGAGAGCGCGCGAACGATCCGCATCACACGCGCCACGCTCGTTACGGATTTGGTCTCGCGTTGTCAGTGCGCGCAGTGGTACACGGGCAGGCGCGTGTAACCGTGTCCCATCGCCCCAAGCACCCACCCAGCCAGCAACGTGGGTCTCCCGTATACCCACGTGTACACATATACGCACTAACATGTGCACAAACGACAAAGACACCCCCCCCCAAACACACGTATAGCCTTTGGCAAGCGTTTTTTTGCAAGCACCTCAATAAAGGCCGGAGTGGCACGCGAGAGGGTTTGTGGCCAACAACGCGCCCATGCGCCTTTGTCTCCCCAGCGCTGGTGTTCACACACACCGCGCCAGGTATTCGTTTAAGGCAGAGTCGACCTAGAGGAAGCCCAGGCCAATTAACACATTCACTGCCACTGTTTTTGGTCGTGATCGTGAATCGAACCCGGGTGGTCAGGGTTCATAACGCAGTGCGCCAACCACTACGTCCTGACTCCCCCACAAACACATGTACAGGCACACACAAACATACATGCATACGTGAGCAGACAGACGGAACAGGCAAGCAAAGACAAAGATCCCCTGCCCCCCTACCTCCCGTACAGCTTTTCAAATGTTGTTGGGGCAAGTGCTGCTGGGAAGCCCCTATCAAATAAAGCCATGGGAAGCGTTGAGAGGCAATGTATCACCCGCGGCCCCATTTGTCTCCAGATTTCTGCTATTTCCACACCGCATCAGGTACTCAATTAGGGCTGAGTAGGAGGCTCAAGACCGGTTCCCATAACCAACCACCACCAATGTTGGCCGTGGTCGGGAATCTAACTTGTGTTTGCAACTGAGTTGGCGGTGGCACGGCCAAGCAGGAGCGCGTTCTCCGCTTGTTGGCGAGCATCGCGGTTCAATTGTAACGGTCGCCCTGGTTAATACCGCGCGTGTAATAACCCGCGCCGCCTGTTTCACGGTGGACGTTAAAGATCCCGTGGCGTCATTCGCAAGAGTAAGCTGTCGTGTTCCGGCGTCATGGTCCACATTTTTGCCAAATTAAAAAAAATGTACACCTCACGTGACTCAATTGATAGTAGACATCAAACATCGCCGCCGAGCCTGCGAACTGCGACAACTCGGGGCAGGCACCCTCCAGAATAAGAGTCACGAGACTCGGTGACACTTTCCTGGCTAAATACACGGAATAAGTAAAATAAGTAATCGCGCTTGGCGTGCAACACAGATGTACACGCGTAGGCACATAGAGAAATATGTGCACCTGAATCGGCTCGTGCATCCAATCCATCGCGTGACTGCTTCTGTGTGGCCGCCCCCCACTGAAAATCCCTCTTCTCTCGTCTCCATGTCTCTCTGTCTCCCTAAACCAGCTCAAGCCTCCCGTAGACCACGTGACTTCCCCGTTGCCACTCTAAACCCCTCCCTCCACCCGATGTGAAAACAGCCCCCGAGGCCCTCCTGCTCCTCCTAGAGCCCTCAACTCCCCTAAGCCCTCTGAGCCCGCTTCTGCGTTCATTTCCCATCCCTTATTCTCTCTTCTCCCTTCCCTTCCTGTCCCGTCCAATTTTTATAAACTCGACACATTATAAAACCTTGACTATACCCCCACCCCCTTCCCGTGGTGTTGCCACGGCAGGTACGAAGTTGCCAGTATCTATTCGCGCACGTGCAAAGATAGATCGGATTGGATTGCTCTCAGTGAAAATTGATAATGAAACCAGTTTTATCAATGTGCCCAGAGAGGGAATGCTTCAGTCGGTGCACATCAAAGACAAAGATCCCCCTTATAGTATTTACAAACTGTTGGAGCAAGTGCTGTTAGCGAGCACCTATGAAGGCCGGCACGGCACACGAGGGGGTGGGTGGCCAACACCACGCACGGTCGCTTTTGTCTCCCGAGTTGCGATGTTTACACACCGCCTTTCCAGGTACTCATTTGAGGCTGAATTGACCTAGGGGAGGCCCAGATAGAGAGGGACTCATGCCGAGAATGACACCGAGGGGCCGAGAGAGAGAGAGAATCGCGTGGAATCCGGGAACAAAACGCACATTCAGAGACATCGCAGTGACTGTTAACTCAACGTGAAGCGGGCCGAGACTGGGCACATCGTGGATCAGAGGGGTTGATGGTAGCCCATTGGGCAAGGCTGGTGAGGGAATAGTCGCCGAGGATCAGAGAGGAGGTGGAGCGAGAGAGGTCAGCTCCTGCGCTCGGATGAGAGGCGTTGTGGCATCGCCAGCACCTTGAGGATTGCCCATCACACAGGGAGGCCCTCATCCAGCAGTGGATTGATCCTGATGTTAATGATGACACACGTTATAATAAACGTACACATCCATACATACATGCATGGACGAAGACTAATAAGCCACGCTCGGCTGCCTTTATATCCCCGTTGCTGATGTTTGAACACCGCACCAGATACTCGTTTTTTTTCAGTCTGAGTCGATCTAGTTGAGGTGGAGGACTCGTTGCAGGTATGAGGCACTGCTTAGTACTCGAGCCTAGTTCGCCGGGATTCGTGGCTCAGTGGCCTAACCATTAGGCCAGCGCTCCACCGTACGTACACTTCAGTGCACAAGGATTCATGATTACAAATGTAGAGGTGTAATTGTGTATGGGCGCGGATGGCTAACAAACACAAGGGGCGTGGTTAGGGCCGTACACAGAGGAGGTGCTCACACCGACGTCCGCACCTGCATCCCCCACGGGCCCCTCCCGGGGGCCGAGTACTATAAAAGGTGGTGAGCCGGAGGGCTCGAGGTCGAGTATCAGCTTAAACCAGCGAAGACTGAAGACCAGCTAGAATAGGCCCCGAGAGCCCAGACTGACGTTCTTATAAGAGCCGGTCTGGAGACTCAGGGTGCCGGGATCCCAGCTTGACCAGGGCTGGGATAGGTAGCCTCCCCTAGCTCCGTAGTGGAGGACTTGGGCTTAGGTTAGCGGGGTTAGATGTTGTGTCTCCCTGTTAGCCGAGTAAAGGGGACGATAACCCCTTAAGTACTGTGTGTACCCGTTACTGTACACAAGTTGGTGTTAATAAATAAGTGTGCATCCGACCCCGTCGTCAAAGCCTCCTGAATACTTACTACACAAACACACCGCACTTACGAAACGGCAAATCTATTGGAAGCCTCCCCCCCACCCACCCCTCTTCCCTAATGAACAACAGTGCCCCCCCCCTCGCCCAAAAAAAATCCCCGCGTGTCCTCCCAGAAGCAGCTGCTCGGGTGGCTGGGGAGCCACTCGAGTTCAAGGTTCAGAGGTCATCGCGGACACCGCCGTTGGACGCCACCCACTCCTCGCCATCGTTTCCTTCCTTGTGCCAAATGCCGGAGCAGCTGCACTTTCACCACCGCCACCACCACGTGACCTCCAAGGTCTACAGTCGGAGTCCCACTCGTGGAGTCTTACGCCGAGGGGGTGGGTACGGGTGTCCCCCTCGATATTAGATTGTGGCCACCTTGCCCCCCCCCCATCCTACCCCGCGTCCCCCTGTCAGCCGAGTCCGAGAGTCGCTACGGGCGTGGGGTCGCAACTCCACTGGGGTCAGGACCCCGGAAAACCTCTGCCTTCAGGGAGCCCGGCGACCGCAAGGACAGATCGCTTATCTTCTTAATCACCCCCCCCCCCCCTCACGTCTCCCTGCCCCCCCACGTCTCCCTGCCCCTCCCCTCCTTTGGGGGTGTGGGGACTCGGCGGTGAACTGTGTCCAACACCGAGCGACCCCGCCAGCCAGGTCCCCCCTCGGGGGAGGGGACCCCCACCCCCCCGCACTGACCCCTCGCGCTCACGATAACCCCAGAGGACAGGTAGCGCGCAGCGCGGCCCGACAGTGATGCTAATTGTTTTAAATTCTTCTTCTTCTCCGCGGCTCCCGACGATTCCCTCCACCCCTCCCCCTGCACTCTCGCCGAGCGCTCTCTCCCTCGCAGCTCCCGCGTCTCCCCTTGAGCCGTCGGGAGTCGTCGCGCTCCGATCTGCTCTCGCACGCGCACGCATCCCTCTGCCCTTTCGGGCCCATTTCCATTCCCTCTCCTCATCCCTCTCTCCCTCTCTCCGTGTCCCTCGCCAATCGCTTCCACCCCCCCTCCCTCCACCACCGACTACACCTCCCCTGCTCTCCCCCCCCTCCCCCTTGCCATCTCTCCCGCGTAATCAATATTTAATGATTGGCCTCGGGGTGAATGGCGCCGCTGCGTTAACCCGCGCTCCGCCCCGCGCAGCCACGCGCGCGCTAATTCACAACCCGGCCGCGCGCGCGCGCGCGTTCGCTCTCTCGATCCCGTGGGGGTGAGGGGAGTGGGGGAGGGAGGAAAGGGGGAAGAGGAGAAACAGGAGGGAGCGGGTGAGAAAGGCGGGTGAGGGGGGGGTCGAGGAAACAGAGGGAATGGGGGGCAATGGAGCAACGGGGGCCACGAGGAGAGCACAGAGACACTGACGGCGCGGGGTACACCGAGGGCGAGGACGAACGGATCACGGGGTCTACAGGGTTATGGAGCACGGGGGATGGGGGGTCACAAAGGTCCCCGGGTGGCGCTGGGAATGGGGACAAGAAGAAAGAGGGGCATGGGGGGCGCGCTAGTTTTTTTTTAGGGGGGGGTGGGCAAAAGTGCATGGGGGGCATGGGGGTTCGTTATACCTGCCTCTTGTTTGCTGCCACTGAGATTGTTGTTGTTGTTGCGGTCTCTGCTGCTGCCTCTGTTCATGTTGCTGATATTGTTGTTGTTGTCGTGGATGCTGTCGTGGTTCCTGATGTCGCTCGTGCGTTCGTTGTTGCCACTGCTGTTGCTGTGCTGGTGGTTGGTGCTGTGGTAGTCGTGGTGGTGCGGCGGTGCCGTGGTTAGTGACGATTATCTTAACCCGTCTTGGGCCTCTCCAAGGGTCGACTCAACCTCAAACATCGCCACTAGAGAGACAAAGGTGGCCGGGCATGGTGCTGACCATCCACCCACTCGTGTGCCGTCCCGCCTTCATAGGTCCACGCTAACAACACTTGCCCCAACAGTCTATTGAAGGCTATACGGGGAATATTGTTTTGTCTTTGGTGGTGCTGCTGGTTGTGGTTTTTGCTGCTGATGCTACTGCTGATGTTGCATTTATTGCATCCTATTCTGAATGTTTGACGGTATGTTTGTGCTTCGGTGCGGTTGTGTTGTCAGCATTGCGATTTCTGTCGCTAATGCTGCTGTTGATATCGCTGTGGTTGTTGCTGGTGCTGCTGATGTCTGACGGTATCATCACTGCCACCACGACCACCACCATCAGCATCATTCGCAGAAGCGTAATCATCATTGTCATTTTACAGCAGTGGCAAAAGCAAAATCAATCGTCCGTATCATCATCAGCAGCAGTAGCACCATCATCATCATTAAGCAACTTATTTGATGATGCTCCTGCTGCATTGGCAGTGGTGCACAACCGCAAATGATATCAAAAGTCATCCGTCAAAAATAACACCGTGGCCCTAATATTACAAAAATATATAATAGGGGACGTGTCGATCAATGGCCCTTTTTTTCAAAACACAAACATTATCATAGCAGGTAAATCCGCAGCAGCAGCACCACCATCATCGTCGTCGGCATCGTCGTCGTCGTGATGATCACCGCGCTGACATCGTGGGGGGAATCTGGCGGGGGCTGACATCGTGGGGGGAATCTGGCGAAGGTGGATGACGAGGCCGCGTGGGTGGGTCACAGGGGAGAGGTCGCCGAGGGGAGGGGGTGGAGTTGGTGGGTGGGGGTTTATCGCGGTGGGGGGGGGGGCAGCGGTGGGGGGGGGGGGGTCGCGGGGGCCCCGGGGGGTCGCGACGCCTCCCGTCTCGTCACGCGCGCGGGATCCATCAATAACTGCTGCGCGAAACGAGATTCCGACTCGAACCTGTCCGCGGTGATGGAGGGGCTGTCGGCGGCGCGCGCTAGGGAGTTCCCTGATAAAGGGTCCCCCCCCTCTCACCCCCTTTGTCACCCCTCTTCTCTACCCCCCCCATACCCCCCTCGTGTGAACACGGAGGGCTCCACCACTCCCCCCAAACCCTCAACCGCCGTCGCCCCCCCCCTACACACTGTTGGGGCGAGTGCTGTTCGCGAGCGTGTGTAGCCAGCACCACGCCCGGCCGCCTTTGTCTCCCTCGTGGCGATGTTGACTACACACCGCACCAGGCGCCCATTTGAGGAGGAGTCGACCTTACGCATTGTTGGCTGTCAGCGGGGATCGATCTTCGGGTCGCCGGGATGGTAGTGGAGCGTGCTCACCACGACGCTACCGCTCCCCGCAATCCCGATGCCCCCCCCCCCTCCGACACACACGAAGAGAGCGAGAGAGGGGGAGGCGGGCAGCGTCTTTCACAAGATAAAGTCGCTGCGAGTGTGAAATTACGATCCGAATCCGTTCCACTCACGGTCGGCACGGGCGATGATAAAATATTAGAAATGCAACGGCGGCGAGTGGCGTTATCAGAGCGAGCAGTTGGTGCAGATCAGCGGCGCGGAACCCGACGGCTCGCGGGCCGCGACTTCATTCATCGACCAGTCCCCGTGCCCACAGTTAGCACGGGGAGTATCATGTCTAGAAAAGTACAAAAACATCCACACACGGCCCGCATCAACGACAGAGTATTTGGCGAGGCGCGAGGCTCTTCTGTCAATCCTCTGCCGGATGAGAGGCATCTTCCCACATCGCGCGCGTAATGGTGGGGGGGGGGGGGGGGGTTATTTGACCATATTTCACCACGCAGGTGAGTGTCGTATTGAGGGAGGCCGTACGCAATAGATGCTGGAGCATAGTACCGTACAACAATGGGTTTTACTGCACGGCCCTCTAGTGACAGCGTGAACCCTTAGCAGCAACCTACAACACCGGGAAGAGGCCACGATAGACGTGTTCTGGGTTAGATCGCGTAAATATGAATGTGTCGTTAAACCCGCCACCACCCGACACAGCCAATTAGTAAGGTTTGTCACGTAAACAAAACATGCCAGTTCGTTACTAGTACAGCACGCCGTTGTGTTGGAGAGTAAACCCACTACAACATTTACAATTCGAGTACTGTGACGTTTCGCCAGTAATTACAACCAGCATCATCAGGCGACAGCCAGATCTGTGGAGAGGGTCGCTCATCCACACACGAGCCAGGTTTCAGCCTCCTTAGCTTCCGGAATCAGACAAGATCGGGCATATTTGGTCTAAAGCATTCGAATGGGAGCGAGTTTCTTAAATCAGCAGCCCCCCATCTCCCTCCCACACACATACGCACCTCTGTGCAGCCAACAGTACACACGTGTTCACCACAATCAGTCGAGCGGCAGGCCACTCGTGTGCGTGGTGGGGTAAAGCGTGGGTATTCCTTCCTCTTCCAAGACGTTTGTCGAGCCTGGGAGACTAGGCCACATCGTGAGTTATAAGCGCTCCTCGAGATATCTCTTTAGTCGGGAGCTCTTCCGCCCACAAGGACGTGAACAATCACATTGCAGGCCTGCGCCTCTATCTGTACCCAGCTACATATGTTTTCATTCTCTCCAACCCTCTCACCTGTGTCCATCAGATTGCGCCTCCTCCATCCCTCTGTAGCCTCAGACCCCCACCCCACACACCCCACCCCACACACCCCCACCCCACACACCCCCATTCCACACACCCCCACCCCACACACCCCCACCCCACACACCCCCACCTCACACACCCCCACCCCACACACCCCCACCCCACACACCCCCACCCCACACACCCCCACCCCACACACCCCCACCTCACACACCCCCACCCCACAGACCCCCACCCCACACACCCCCACCGCACACACCCCCACCCCACACACCCCCACCCCACACACCCCCACCCCACACACCCCCACCCCACAGACCCCCACCCCACACACCCCCACCCCACACACCCCCACCCCACACACCCCCACCCCACACACCCCCACTCCACAGACCCCCACCCCACACACCCCCACCCCACACACCCCCACCCCACAGACCCCCACCCCACACACCCCCACCCCACACACCCCCACCCCACACACCCCCACCCCACACACCCCCACCCCACACACCCCCACCCCACTAACCCCCACCCCACACACCCCCACCCCACACACCCCCACCCCACTAACCCCCACCCCACACACCCCCACCCCACACACCCCCACCCCACAAACCCCCACCCCACAGACCCCCACCCCACTAACCCCCACCCCACACACCCCCACCCCACACACCCCCACCCCACAAACCCCCACCCCACAGACCCCCACCCCACTAACCCCCACCCCACACACCCCCACGCCACACACCCCCACCCCACAAACCCCCACCCCACAGACCCCCACCCCACAAACCCCCACCCCACAAACCCCCACCCCACTAATCCCCACCCCACACACCCCCACCCCACACACCCCCACCCCACAGACCCCCACCCCACACACCCCCACCCCACCCACCCCCACCCCACAGACCCCCACCCCACACACCCCCACCCCACAATCCCCCACCCCACAGACCCCCACCCCACAAACCCCCACGCCACAAACCCCCACCCCACAGACCCCCATCCCACACACCCCCACCCCACAGACCCCCACCTCATCTCCACACCTCCCAAAAAATAACCTAAAAATATCCCTCCTCTTTTTCCAATCTCTCAAGATGCGCATCGGCGCGCGTCGCCTGTTCGTGCGGCGTCTTGCGATGCGACCGCGGTTCGAGATCCGGATTCAAGGTCAAGGGGTCACCAGGCCCGTCGACATCTCGCCTCGCTTCCTTCCCCTTGCTCGACACGATCGCTGTTTAAACATCCACTGCCAGCTGTCAAGGACATTTTCTTTACGTGTGATGACAAAGAACAATTGCCTGAAACGTCCCAGATTATATAAAGTATTTTTTTTCCAGTTACCGCCACAGTGTTGTTCTGGACGAGCATGTTGACCTGCGTTGTTGACTGTGCTTGTGCACCACAGCCAACACAGCAGCAGCATCACCAAATAATTTGGTAACGTTTCCTACATCCATACGTATACAGTATACGACTGACCTGTGATTGTTTTCTAATCCATGAGTTGCTCCTCTTTTTCTCTGTAACTCCATGATGCGTGCTGCTCTCTCTCTCTCCCTCTCTCCACGCTCTGTGCGCACTTTCAGCCTTTGTTCTACCGTCTCATGTCACTGCCCATGCTGATAATTCCTAAGTCAACCGCCACGCGCACTCGGACACTCGGACCAACAGAAATTATTTTCCGACTGAAATTTGAACGGGGTCCGCCGCTAGCGCAGTGGCTTGGAATCGCAGCCGCGGCGTCTATCATCAGCGCGACGTCCGCGCGACATTTGACACCGTCTCCACCCCCACCCCCCTCTCATCGGTCGCGTCGTGGGATCACGGACAAACGCTCCTCGGACGGACGGGAGCTGCCTTTCCCGCCTATTCCAGACGTGGAAGGGAAAAGGGGGGGGGGAGCTTTGGAATGGATGATAAATAAACGGCGATTCTACCGTTTGGTTTTCCGCTAAGCGCTGGCCAAGATAGCTTGAGGTTATTACACACTGAGAGAGAGAGACGAAGATATAAATTGGAAATCTGGCGGAAATATTTTCCAGTGGAAAACAACAAATTATGTGGATCAGCTACGCGCGCGTGTGAGAGAGAGAGAGGGCATGCGTGTGCACTTGTGCTTTGTGTGTCTCTGTATGTGTCTTTGTTTGCGTGTGTGCGTGTTGCCCGCATGCCCAGCCAACGCTTGCCAAAGCAGCTTCTGTTCGGCCGGATAGATGGGACTAAACGGGCTCGGCACGGGCTGGGAAGGAAATTGGCTGATGTGGTACGGGAGGATTGGGGTCTCATTGGACTTGCCGATGATTGGTACCAGCGGAGTCAAGGTCGCCCTCTGTGAAGGAGGAGGGTCGTGAAGGTCGCTCCTGGGCAGTTGGAGCAGTCGCCCTCCAACAACAGCGGAGGGCAGAGGAGCGCTAGTTGGCACAGGCGGTCATCTCAGTCAACCCATGGTAGCTGCTGGGTCTGTCCCGTGACCTACTGCCAGCGAGAATTTGAAACTTCACGTGGCCGCGAGGGACACGTAGCCTGGCACAATCGCCGTGGTCACGCTAACAGCTCCCTTAGTGGCGAACAGCGGTTGTTATTGTTGGTCGTGATGTGTAGTGGTTAGCACGCTGTGCTCAGCGGCCATGCCGGCGAGCTGTGTTCGATTCCCGCTCACGGCCAACATCTGCGACGAATATCTGAACCGGTCCTGGGCCTCACCGAGATGGACTGGTGGTGGTTGTTATGACGGTGTTGGTTGTAA
This sequence comes from Lampetra planeri, assembly GCF_965212315.1. Lineage (NCBI taxonomy): Eukaryota > Metazoa > Chordata > Hyperoartia > Petromyzontiformes > Petromyzontidae > Lampetra > Lampetra planeri. The sequence goes on from NC_136115.1 coordinate 1,029,271, forward strand.
CGTGTGCGAGCTGTGTGAGCGATGTGCGTGGTGCTCGTAGTGGTTGTTGTGTACATTGGGAAGGGGGCTCTATGTGTAAGAGGAGGTGATAATGGTTGGATTACTCGGTAGTCCAGCTGTGTGTGGGAGAGAGGAGTAGTGGGGGTTGTGGTGGGGTTAATTGGTTGGTGTGTGTAAAGAAGGTGAGTATGGATAGGCGCGGTGGTTGTTGTGGTGGTGGTGATGGTGGTGATGGTGGTGATGGCCTTCGGTTGTGTATAGGTTGCATGAGCTGTGTGTGTGAGGTTCTGATGGGGGGTGTGAGAAAGGGGGTGAGGAAGGGGGTGACGAAGGGGGTGAGGAGGGGGGTGAGGTAGTGGGTGAGGAAGGGGGTGAGGAGGGGGGTGAGGAGGGGGGCGAGGTAGGGGCTGAGCAGCGAGCTGGCTTTGCCCGCGGCTCCGAGCGAGCGAGGGTCCCGACGGAGCGGCTTAATTAACGCACGCGCAGCCCGCGGTGTCATTTCCGCGCGATTTTATCGGTCGCGCGCGATCGGAGAAATTACGCAGCGGCGGCCCCCCCCACCGCAAACCCCCCACCTCGACTCTCCTCCAACCCCCCACCTCCCCCCACTACAGCCGGCGGAGCGAGACGAGGGAAGGGTGGGGGGGCGCCGCCTGTTTACGATGCCGGCGAACGCTGAGATTGAGACAGGCGGCGTGGAGACACGGAGACAGGCACGGGGGGAGAGAGGGAGGCGGAGGGGAGAGAGGATTAACGACTCGGAGACGCGGAGAGACGCGGAGGGACGAGGAGACACGGGCACGCGTAAGGGGACAGGCACAGAGAGAGACGAGGATTAGGAAGGCATACGCAGAGAGAGAGACACGGGAAAAGCAGAATCATGCAGAGAGATAGAGCAACAGAGAGGAGACGGAGATTCTCAAGAGCGAAGAGATGATTATGGAGACACAGACACAGAGACAAGGTGACTCACGGAGCCACATGGAGACACAAGCACATTACAGGAAGAGATCGGCAACTGAGAGGCATCCATGGAGAGATGGGGACGCGAATGCACAGGCACATCTAGGGGAGGGAGACACAGGGAGAGATAAAGAGATAGGAGAGATGGAGAGACACAGCCAATGATGCACGAGCAGGGAGAGAGAAAGACACAGAGAGAGAAGCAGAGACAGGCGAGGGAAATTAGACGGACGCGGAGAAGAGACGGACTCAGACAGTGGCACGGGGAGAGGAAGGCATTTGAAGACAAACATTCGGAAAACCACGCCACAGATTCTCAAACATACGGACGTATCGACCGGCAAAGGGAAACATCCATACAGAGACGCAGGAGCAGCAGAGATAGAACAACAGAGAGACAGGCAGACACGTGGAGACAGAGACGAGCAGACAGTGGTCAAGGCACGGGGAGGGTGAGACAAGGGCCAAGGTACAAGGAGAGAGACAGAGGGAGGGATGAAGTAAAACAATGTTGTATGTACTCTTTGGTTCTTTCGGTAAAGTCACGTAGGTGAAAGTAAAAATAATAAATTAATAAAAGAAAAACATGTTTTGTTATTTTCATTTTTATTTGTGTTATTTTATTATTTTATTTTATTGCTATTATTATTATCACCTACGTAACTTTACCGAAAGAACAAAAAGAGTATGGATCCTTGCAGTCACGAAAACTTCTAATCTAGAATGTTGTTTGTACCAGGTAAAGCCCACTGAGAGGTTCACTCTTTTTCAGAAGTGACCTGGCCACACGCGATGATTGCTCGTCTCAGTGGCTGACATCATCATTGCATGTGGGACTTAATCATAGCAGCATCCAAATAGTCTAAACTAAACCAAACTAAACAACTGTATTTCACCAAGTAAGGCCCACTGAGCTCTACAACTCTTTTTCAGTAGCGACCTCACCACAAATGCTATGTCAAGCAAGTGGCTGATCATGTGGAAATGTATCGCAGCCAAATAGTCTAAACGCGTGTTTCTAAATTTGGAGGGGAAAACCCGGAGGACCCTGAGAAAAATCCACGCGACCACAGGGAAAATGGCAAACATACATGCGTCAGGGTTGGAATTGAACCCACGTCTTCCTGCATATCAGGCGAAGTAGTTAACATTTTGCTACCGTGGTGCGTGTTGATTCTTAATGTTGAACCCGCAGAACCATCCACGCGTCCACCACGTGGAGAGAGAGAACAACGCAGACTCCAGATATACCGCAGGCATCGTCAGGGTCCGGGATCGAAGTCACGCACTCCTGCATAGCGGGACACACAGAGGTAGTAGACACGGGGAAACACGGGCATACAGAGAGGCACAGACACGCAGAGAGACACGGACATACAGAGAGACACAGACACACAGAGAGACAGACACAGGGAAACACGGACACACAGAGAGACACAGACACGGACATACAGAGAGACACAGACACAGAGATACATACGGGGAGACACGGACACACAGAGAGACACGGACACAGAGAGACAGACACAGAGAGACACGGCCATACAGAAAGACAGACACGAGGAGACATCGGACTGGACACGCCACCCTCACTCACGACAACTGAGACCCGAGATGTAAACTTCCCCCACACAGGTGTGCGGGGCAGGGGGGGGGAGTTCGTGTTACAGGTATGCGGGCCCGCCCCGCCCCTCGGGTGCTCACACCTCGGGCCTTCAACGAAGGTGACCCCCGCCCTCCCGCAATGACCCCAGAGCCGAGAACCCCTCCACGGGCAGCTGGAGGTCAACATGCCGGGCGAGTCGACGAATTGATCCACGATTCGGAGCGGCGACTCGGCACCAAGTTGTTGTGGCCGCCTCCTCGTCGCGCCCCTAGCGGCTGCGTTAGTGGCTCCTCTTCTGTGGCCAGACGGAGTCGTCGCAGCGACTGGCAGAGGGTTGCGTGCTAACTCGTGATTAGATTTCGCGTGAGAATCGATTTCTGATCGCGTCGTGCGCGTGCACGTGTGCCGCGTAGGCAGGACGCAACTCGCTGTTAGACTGGAGTACGCAGCCATGATCGACCCACTGCTGCATGAAGGCCTCCCAAAAAATAACCCGTCGCCATTTATCACGGCGATGCGATGTAACGATCCATCTAACTCGTCGGGGAGTGTCGGGATCGATATAAAAAATATCGATTAATTGGCTGATGCATATTCACCCCCCCCCACCCCCTGTCCTCCAATAAACGCAGACGACGAAGGGGGGTCAACTGGGCAGGTGCTGCTCGAGGCACGTGACCCGGTCCGGTGTTTAACAAATTCTTCCGGACAGGTGCGACTCAGTCTCACCTGCAACGGGGGAATTTGTCAAACACCACCTCCGGTCTCGCCCCCCCCTCCCACTCCCCCCTATCACCCCCCCCCCCTCTCACCCCGCCCCTCTCCCCTCACTCCCCCACCTCCTCTTCCACGCCAGCCTCGCCAGGTTTGTCACTGCCTCGGCACCCCGCGCCACGCCACCGCTCCCGCCACCTCCCCCCTTCCCCACGGCGCTGAGGGGCGGTGTCAGTCCCCCCAAACCCCCCCCCCACCCCCGCGCAGAAGAAGCAAGGGGGGGGGGTGCGAGATTCCATGTGGGGCGCGCACACCCCAACACCACCCCCCCCCCCCATGAGCAGTGAGCCCACGTGGCGAGGCTGGTTGCGTCGCGACCACCGCCAGTGCAGAGCGGTGGAATTTCCGCGGATTTCTTATTCGCGGTGTCTCGGTCAACCCACGTGGTCGCTTTGTTTAATAACCCCCCCCCAACCCAGCTCACCCCGCCCCCTTGCTACCCCCCAAGACGCCCCCGGCTCCGACATGCTGCGTAAAGGGCGCTCCTGGGAGCAACCGTCCCAGCAGCAGCAGCAACAACAACCACATCAACAACAACAACCACAACCAACAGCGCTGAGAGGTGGCATTGTTGTTCCCTGACCGCACTTCCATTTCCAGAATCTGTGCAAGGCCCAGTACCCGAAACGGTACTCTCTGTGCGTGAACACAATGAACAAAAAAATAAAAATAAACTGAGCACGCTCCTCAATAGCACCGCGCCAAAGGTAAAACAAATATATATCGTAGGTGACGTTTCAGCCTTCTTCAGAGCAGTGAGACCAAGAGGCCATTGCCAAAGCGTCTCCTCGATTGTTTTTCTGTGTTAAGCTTTTGTTGGTTGCGCACAACTGCCGACGCAACATCACATCTTAGTTCACATTATACATAAACACATGTTCTATATGGCCTCAATAAGTGCTTGCTAACAGGAGCTACGTTGTGCATCTTTGTCATTTTTGTGTCTCTTGCATGAAGTAGGGACCAAGCGGTGACCGAACCTGTCCTGGCCTTTAGCTCGGTCGCCTCGGCTTTGAGTACCTGGCGCACTGCGCGTGTGTGGATATCATCATTATTTGGGAAATTGAAAAAATTTAAGACGCAAGCCGCGGGAGTGCGACTGTGTGGTCATGCAACCGAACGCCACAGCGACTGGGAGATGTTTACTCCCTCGCCTGGTACGCATGAGATGTTGACTTCCTCGCCTGGTACACAGGAGATGTTTACTCCCTCGCCTGGTGTGCAGGAGATGTTTACTCCCTCGCCTGGTACACAGGAGATGTTTACTCCCTCGCCTGGTGTGCAGGAGATGTTTACTCCCTCGCCTGGTGTGCAGGAGATGTTGACTCCCTTGCCTGCTGTATATTGGAATTTGCGTGTCTCTCTCTCTCTCATCATCACGGTGGCTGGGAGATGTTTACTCCCTCGCCTGGTATGCAGGAGGGCGTGAGTTCGATCCCGACCCTGACGCCTGCTGTATATTGGAGTTTGCGTGTCTCTCTCTTCGTGGTCGCGTGGATTATTCTCCGGGTCCTCCGCTTTTACCCTCCACATTTAGAATCAAGATCACGCGTTCAGAGTGTGTGGCTGCTGCTATACATGTCCACCTGATGATAAGCCACTTCGTTGCGCTTTCATTTGTGATAACCAGTTCGCTTATGGAAAAGGGCCACATAGCTCAGTGGGCCTTACCTGTTTAAAACAAGATACAAAAGAGGCCCCAGGAGTCGTTCTGATGTACAACAACACCCCTTCGTGTTGCCGTCCTGTCGGCTGTAATAGGCGCTCGCTAACCGCGCTTTGCCCCGACAGTCTTCGCGATGGGGATAGATCCACCCTAACTTGGGAGGCGGCTGTTGCTGGCGCAAGAGTGATGATCCGAGGCGGTGGAGGATCCCGCATCCTCACGCGCACACTGCAGTCCTCGCTTAACGCGCTGGAGGCGTTCCTGGAACGCGCCGTGTAAGGCGAGGGCTCGCCGCGCCACCGTTCTTAACAGGCGGAGATCTCACGGGAACCAACACGACCAGCCACGGTCTATCCACTGCTCGATGAAGACATCTCCCAAGTGTCATTGGTTTCATGGGCCACGTGCCGCAGAGACATTACCCGCCTTACCTCCCGCGCTGTCACCCACGTGTTCATCATCATCATCGTCATCACCCGTGGTCTATCCACTGAAGGCCTCCCACGGTATCTATTGCATCAGCATCGTCATCAGCCATGGTCTACCCACTGCTGGATCAATGCATCCCCTTGAGTAGAATGTCCAGTGTTGGACGACGACTTCGCCACATGGCCGCTATCCCCCGCGGTTCTACGAGTGCACGTGTCGCGATGACTCTGCCACGGAGACGAAGAAAGCCACGCGTGGCGGCGTCAGCCTCCGGGCGTGAGCTGCAGCCATTCGAGTGCCCGACTCACGATGGGTTCCTCTGGCGAGCGGCGTCACTCAGGACGCGACCAAGTCCCAGTTCCCGGCAGACGCAGCACAACTGGAGAAACGTTTACGGCGTCCCGCAACCATCAGAGTCACATTCTTGATTTAGACTGGAGGAGGAGGAGCAGGAATTCGATGAGCTATGAAGCTCTCTTTCACAGATGTCCAGTAGGGGCACGGGGTCAGAAAGTTACAACAACAAACGCGATACACACACAAAAACAAAACAATAGGCGTGCAAAGTATAGAAAAGGTAATAAGAAAGTCACAAATAATAAAAAAATGTAATAAAGTATCGGACCGATCCGAGGAGGCTGCAATCTCCGCGCTCAGTATTTGGTGGAGAGGGGGAGGGGTTCTTTGTGGAGGTGGTTGGGGAGGAAGGGGGGGGTACGCGAGGGGAGGGGTGGGGAGTTGGGGGGGCAGAGGACCTCGCTCACAGCAGCTGCGCGGCGTAGCCAGACTCAGCTCAGAGTCGTAATTAAAACCACGAAGCCCCGCGGGGGCCGCTCTCCGACAGCCGGTGGGGGGGGACCCCACCCAGAGCTGGGGGGGGGGGGTAGGAAAGAGGGGGGCGCCGCCCCCCCTATACCCAGGGGGGGGGACCCTCGCCTGCCCCCCCTCTGCAACCCCCGGCTGCTGTCGCTCTCGTGACTGCGGCCTGGCGCGCCCCAGGGCCGGGGTCCTCCAGCCCGCGATGATTAAACGCAAACCCCTTCTGGACAGACAGGCAGACACACAGAGAGACAGACAGATAGACAAGACATGCAGACACATACATAGAAAAAGACAGATACAGGGACGAAGAAAATAGATCGTGTGGCGGACAGATCGACAAGGCAGACAGAACGGGAAATTTAATTGGACCGGCCGATAGACTGAGCATTGCCACGGATACAGATAAAGAGGCATAGACAGAGGCGGGTGACAGACATACATGTTGGGACGACAGACACATACCATAGATACAGAGACACACACACATACACACGGAGACAGAGTGACGGGCAGAGAGACGAGCAAATGAAGACATACAGAGACAAACAGAGAAAGGGTGGCCAGACAGAGAGTGAGAGAGTGGGAGAGAGACGGGCACACGGAGAAACATTACACGTAGCGAGGCAGGGCGTCTCAACACGTGAGCGTCTCAAGGCGCTGTGCTAACAGCGGGGACGTGCACATCGCGGGGAAGAGGATGGAATGCGTGAGGTTATTTTCAAGCGGCGGGGAGGGGGGGGTGAGGCGCAGAGGAGAGGAGACAGTGGTGATGAAGGTGAGGACAGAGGATGGATGGAGAGGCACTTGGTAAAGGCAGTCAGAGGAGGAGAGAATTGTAGCGTAGAATTCTTAACCAGGGGGGGGGGGGGGCAGGGATCCCAGTCGGGCTTTCGTTCTCATTGCATATTTTCACAGCTCCGGGCGAGTGGGATGCCGAATGTGGTGTACCGGGTGCGGATATTTTCTTGTTTTGTTTTCTATTCTCCCAGATCGCCGAGCCGAGCGCACGCGGCACACGGGGGGGGGCTCGAGACTTCGTGGCGACAGCAGCAGGCGTCGCGTAGAGACGAGAAAGAGGCCCCTTGTCTCGCCCGGAGCGAGCGCCGTGCGATGGCGGCAGCGGCAGCAGCAACGGAATACGGCGAAGCCAGCAACAAGATTAGGGCCTGGGCAGAGGGGGTGACGGCCAGTGATGAGGTGGAGGTTGGGGGCCGTGGGGGGGGGAGGTGATGGGGTCCGGGCGGTGGGAGGTTGTGGTGGGGGGGACCTAGTCGATTGAAGCAGCGAGTTTTGGGTTGGGGGGGGGTGGAGGTGGCGTTGGGGAGGTTGGGGGGGGCTGAGCAGAGCGAGCGCGGGGCACGTGAAGGGTTAAGCGCGCACGGAGCCAAATCGATGGCAGGCGTGCAATTTGGCCACGATAATAGGTCCGTGAGGAGCCTCCACCCTCCACACTCCACCGCCCCCAGCGCCGAGCGAGCGAGCGCCCCCCCTTCCCCCCACCCCCACTACCCACCCCCGCCTCCCTCCCACCCCCTCCCTTTCCAATCCACCCTCCCCACTCAGCCCCAATCGCAGCCACCCGGGCTGCCGCGTCTCCCCGTGCCCCTAATGGGTCGGAGGGTTTTAAAGCGCGGCTAATGATGCCACCGCGAGCTGGCTGGATCGTTGGGAGGGCTGGCTAGCTCGCCGCGGGGCTGGCTAAGTCCGATGTGGGCTGGCTCACTCGAGGATGAGCGGGCTCACGGCAGAGCCAGCTGGATCATTGCTGGGCTGGCGAGTCCGTGTGTCTGTCTGATGCCACAGCGAGGCGGCTGGCTCGTTGGGAGGGCTGGCTGCCTCGCTCTTGCGATGGAGGGCTCGCAGCAGGGCTCGCCGGCTCACCGCAGGGTTGCCTAGCGCACTGCGAGGTGGGCTGGCTCACTACTGGAAGGGCTGGCTCACTCAGAGCTGAATGAATGGCTGAGGAATTGGCTACGTACGCTGCGAAAGAAGTTTAACATACATACATGCTGCATATGGGTGAATAAAACAATATTGATTTTTGTTGATGCTCTTGCTGCGTTACCTGTGGTGCACAAGCACAGTCAACAGAAACCATCTCGACACACTCGTCATTCGCACTGTGGCATTAGACGGGAAAACAATATAATAGGCAACGTTTTAGGCAATAGGCCATTCTTGATGTAGTACGTAAATCAAATGAAATATGTTGATGATGAATGTGTTGAGTTTATTTTGTCCATGGTTCAATGATTGACAGCATCTGCGTGTGTGACAGTGTCTGGTGACGTGGATGCTGTACGCGCAGTGGGCGCGATGAATGGATGCCGTCTGCACGTTTGCACGTGGAGATGGATGTGAGTGGAGCGGTGGCGCAACGGTTAGCGGGCTGCAATACGAACCCCGCGACCCGAGTTGATTTCCCGCTAACGGCCAACACTCGCGAAGAATATCTTAACCGGTCCTAGGCCTCTATTAGGTCGACTCAGCCTCAAATGAGTAGCAGGCAAAAGAAGTCGGGCGTTGTGCTGATCACCCACCCCCTCATGTACCCTTCCGGCTTTCATAAGTACTTGTTAACAGCACTTTCCCCAACCGTCTGTTAAGGCTATACGGGGGTTCTTTGTCTTTTAGATGAATGTGCGTTTTGTCAGTGGCGTAGCGTAGTAAGCACGGGTCTCGTGCAAGGAATTAAATGTCCCCCGCCTTTAGTGGCCCAGCTGATGGGCCCTCTCGGCCTGTGGGTCCCGTTGAATATGCGCCACTACCTGCACACGTGTGGATGGTTGTTGTGTGTACGGCTGCTGTCAATGTCGATGGTTGTACGTGGAGATGGCTGTATGGCTGGATGTGTCGAGGGCACGGTGGCTTTATTCGTCTATGATTTGATGAACATGATGACGATGGGTGGTTAGCTGCCCATGTCGATGTTCTGGATGGCTGTACATAGAGATGACTTTACATGCAATTGGCTGAGTGCGTATATGCCTGTCCGTGTAGATGGGTAGATATTACAATGGTTGGATATATATCGAGAGCTGAACAGCTGTACGTGCGGACGGCTGTACGCGTGGCTATCTGTATGCATGCACAGCTGTACGTGTAGGTGGCTGTACGCGTGGCTATCTGTGTGCATGCACAGCTGTACGTGTGGGTGGCTGTACGCGTGGCTATCTGTGTGCATGCACAGCTGTACGTGTGGGTGGCTGTACGCGTGGCTATCTGTGTGCATACACAGCTGTACGTGTGGGTGGCTGTACGTGTGGCTATCTGTGTGCATGCACAGCTGTACGTGTGGGTGGCTGTACGCGTGGCTATCTGTGTGCATACACAGCTGTACGTGTGGGTGGCTGTACGCGTGGCTATCTGTGTGCATGCACAGCTGTACGTGTGGGTGGCTGTACGTGTGGCTATCTGTGTGCATGCACAGCTGTACGTGTGGGTGGCTGTACGCGTGGCTATCTGTGTGCATACACAGCTGTACGTGTGGGTGGCTGTACGTGTGGCTATCTGTATGCATGCACAGCTGTACGTGTGGGTGGCTGTACGCGTGGCTATCTGTGTGCATACACAGCTGTACGTGTGGGTGGCTGTACGTGTGGCTATCTGTATGCATGCACAGCTGTACGTGTGGGTGGCTGTACGCGTGGCTATCTGTGTGCATACACAGCTGTACGTGTGGGTGGCTGTACGTGTGGCTATCTGTGTGCATACACAGCTGTACGTGTGGGTGGCTGTACGTGTGGCTATCTGTGTGCATGCACAGCTGTACGTGTGGGTGGCTGTACGTGTGGCTATCTGTGTGCATACACAGCTGTACGTGTGGGTGGCTGTACGTGTGGCTATCTGTATGCATGCACAGCTGTACGTGTAGGTGGCTGTACGTGTAGCTATCTGTGTGCATACACAGCTGTACGTGTGGGTGGCTATACGTGCAGCTGCCTGCAGCGGCTTTTGGTTAACCACAGAACAAAGACGGTCACTGCATCGCGTGCTTTCAGATGCGCTTCTTTTGCCGTCTGGAACGCTCTTCCTTCCGATATTAGGAAGCCACTGGAGCTATGCACTTATCCATCTAAATTGAAAACTCATTGTTTTAGAAATATTGTATGTGTTTAGTTTGCTATCCTTCCTCCGCACCTCCAATTATCACGTTTGGCTACGTATGGTGCGAAAGAAGTTCAACATACGTACATATGTGTGCACATCTGTACTTGTAGGTGGCTGTATGCATACAAAGCTGTACGTGTAGGTGGCTGTACGTGTAGCTATCTGTGTGCATACACAGCTGTACGTGTGGATGTCTCGGCAGCGTGCGAGGGCCGCGTGTATTAATGAATGGAAGTCCCCTCCCTACCCCCTCTGCGTACCGCGGATGGGTGGACACGTGGCTGAGAAAATGCACGGGTGTCTGCGCGACGCATGGAGGCGTCAGTGTCGCCCGTGCATGGGGAAGGAGTGGAAGGGGGAGATGGATGAGAGATGGATGAGGGCCGAGCGCGAGATTTCACACGCGGACGGCACAACCACAGCCGTGGCTTAAACCACGCACGCGCCCACCAGCCGCGAGACCCCCACACACATCCAGCCCCGAGACCCCCACACACATCCAGCCCTGGTTTTGAGTTCGTGGTATCGTTATATTTTTGCGATCTAGACTCTTCCCATAATTCATCATTGTCACCATAATCATGAGCATCATTACTACCACCATCATCATCATCAGCAGCAGCCATCGTCTAGCCACTGTTTTGATGGGCCGGCGCCCTCCCCTTCCCCCCTAAGGTCTCGCAACCTCTCACGGTCTCGTAACTCCACAGATCCATCTGGCTCCAGCACACGAGGTGGTGTAATCACGATCGCTCCGTTCTTCGTGGTGGTGGTGGTGCTCGTCCCCCATTGGCTGATAATCATCACCAGTCTTGAGCAGCACCCTGGTAGCGATGCCCTCCCAGCCGACCGTTCTCAACATTCACTCTGAGCCGTCTCGCCTGGCTTTGTTGTCTGCTCCACGCCTTCCTCTTTCCGTCCACGGCATCCCAAGCACACACGAAACTCACGGTGCGTTTCCTTTGCGTGCTCATCATCACCTTACTTTCTTCCCAGCGAGTTGTATGCACTTATTGCAATAACAAGAACAACATCCTATTCATAAACATTGCCTATGCAGCTTTTCACGACCAATTTTACGTATGTTATTATCGTAGTAATTATTAAATAAATAAACATACCTTTACGAAGATGGGGGGGGGGGCATGGGGAACGGCTGCGCTGAGACTGCGTGAAGAAAGCAAAAGTATTGGGCGGTAAATTATCGTGTTTATACCGCGAGTCCCATAAACAAAAACATCTATATTTAGATCAAAACCTCTGAAATGAGAGATGCCGCTCGCTAACAAACGCTTGCCGAATCGGCGTGAGTGACAGGCCGTCACGAGGGGCGGCGTTCGGCAAAGATCCGAGACAACGGATGGGTTTTATCCTCACGATTGCTCATCACCAAACCGAGTCCTCCAGCTGCAGACTGCCAATGAGAGCTCAGAGCACCCTGTTTTGAGGAGGGCGGTGTTGTTTATCCTTTTTGGGCGAGGTGCATGTCTGGACATGTCTATCTGAAGACGATGTGTCGATAGGAGGGTAGTCGTGTCTATCTAACGGCGGCGTATCTGTGTGAAGGCAGTGTGTGTCTGTGAGAATGCAGTGTGTCTACGTGAAGGCGGTTTGTCTGGGACAGTTGGTGCCGGTGATTGAGGATGCAGATTCGCTTCCTTTGGCTCGGGAATTCCTCATCAAACTCGTGCCAGAGGCCCACGGTACGAGTTAGCGTGGGGAGGGGAGGGGCGGAGTGGGCTGGGGAGAGGAGGGGAGAGACTGTAACCCTTGAGTTTCTCTGGGTTCCTCTGAGTTTTCTCTGAGTTTTATCTCTCTTCGCCATGGTTTGTTCAGATTCTTGAGCTTAGCTGACATTTCTATGGGTTAATCCAATATTTATATGGGTTAATCTAAGATTTAGCTGGCTTAATCTAAGATTTAGCTAAGTTTACCAGGGTCTTTTCCAAGTTTACCGGGGGTTTATGTGGGTTTACGTATATTTATTTGAAATAAATATGGATGCATCTTGGGATTTTTTGTGTTTAATTTGGTTTTGAGTTGATTTATCTCGGTTAATCAGAGGTTGAGATGGAATATGTATCTGTTTACCTGGGTTCTATATGGGATTTTCTGGGTTATCTCGGATTTCTCTGGATTTACCTGGGATTTGTCTGTGGTTTATGGGGCTTCTTTAGATTTGTTGGGATTTATATGGGTTTGAATGGGCTAATCTGCTATTTATATTCATTGATATGTGTTTTAAGTGGGTTTATGTGGGCTAATCTAATAAATGGTGTAATGTGTCTGGCATGTTTATGCATTTGTCTGGGTTTTATGTGGGTTTATCTGATTTTATCTGTGATTTCTATGGCTTTAGCTGGGATTTTCTGGGTTTATCTGGAACTTCTCTCACTTTTTCTGGGATGTTCATGGGTTTATCTAAGATATGCTTTGGTTTAGCTTGGAATTCTCTGAGTTTATTTGGATTTTCTTATGGGTTGTCTTGGATGTTTCTCAGTTGAATTTATGTTTTTTTGTGGATCAGTTTTCGGTGCGTTTATTTGAGTTTTCTCTGAGTTTGTAAGAGTTTTCTTCTGATGTATCTGGGATTTTCAGGGGTTTTCTAGAACTTTTTGAGGTTATCTGAGATATGCCTTGGTTTAGGTTGAATTTATCTGTGTGTATCTGAAATTTTTCCAAGTTTTTCTGGAATTATCTGGGATTTCCATGGGTTTATCTGTATTTTTTCTGGGTTAATCTGGGATTACTTTGCGTATGTTTTAGGTTTATCTGAGTTTATCTGGAATTTCTATTGCTTTATATGGGATTTTAATGGGTTTAGCTGACATTTCCTTGGTTTTGCTTGCAATTCTTTGGTGTTTTCTGGATTTTATCTTGGATTTTTTGAAATATTTCTCGGGATAGTTGATAATTTCTGGATTTAGCTGATTTTCCTGTGCATTTATTTGGGGGTTCTCTGGAATTATTTGGGTTTCTCTGGACGTATTTGGGATTATCCTGGGATTAACTGGAATATATCTGGGATTGTTTGGGATATGTCTGGGTTTATCTGAAATTTTTTTGGTTTATCTGAAATATTCCTTGGTTTAGTTTAAACTTCTCTGGGTGCATCTGGAATTTCGCTGAGTAGATCTTGAATTTCTATGAGTTTATCTGAAATGTTCTGCCTTTATCTGGGATATCTCTGAGTTAATATGGAATTTCTGTGGGTTTATTTGGGAATTCGTTGGGTTCATCTTGCATTTCACTGGGATTATCTGGAATTGTTTCTGGAATTTCTCTTAGTTTGTCTGGGCTTTCTTTATATTTATTTGAGCTTGCTCTGTTTATATGGCATCTTTTTGGTTAATTTGAGGTTTATTTGGGTTTATCTAGGTTTCATGTAGGATTTCTCTGGCCTAATTTTATTAAGTTGTGTTTTCACTGGGCTTATCTGTAAATTATTCGGGTTGATCTGGGAATTTTCGTTATTTATTTGATATTTCTAGGTTTTCTCCAGTTTATTTCGGATTTCTCTTGGTTGATCTGGGATTTTTCTGTTTTCATCTGGGATTTGCTGGGATGTATTTGGGTTTAATCTGGAATTTCTTTGGGTTTTCTGGCATTTATCTGTGTCCATTTGAGATGTATCTTTGTTAATCTGGGATTTCTCTGGGTTTACCTGGGATTTCCTTGGGTTAATTTGGGATTTATTTGTTTTATTTGGGATCATTCTTTTTTTCCCTGGGAATTATCTGGGTTTCATCTGGAATTTCTTTGGGGTTTTCTGGGATTTATCTGCGTCCATTTGGGATTCATCTCTGTTTATCTGGGATTTATATGAGTTTACCTGGGATTTTTGGGGTTAATTTGGGATTTCTTTGGTTTATCTGGGATCATTCTTTTTTCCCCTGGGATTTATCTGGGTTTATCCGGGATTTTTCTGGATTTATCAAGGATTTGTGTGGGTTTAGCTCATTTTGACATGGACTTACCTGTACATTTTTTATTTATCTGGGATTTCTTTGCGTTTATTTGGGATTTCTCTTAGTTTTGCTTATATTTATTTGGAATTTTCTGGGTTTATTTGTGAATTTCCTCGGTTTATCCGAAAATTTGGGGGGTTTTCCTGCATTTATTTTGATTAATCTGGGTTTATTTGGGATATCCTTGGGTTTAGCTGTAATCTGAGTTCATACCTATTTTCTCTTTTTTTCTGTTTTATTTTGTGTTTCGCTGGGATCCCTTTGTGTTTAGATTATGTTGATATATTTTGAGCTTGGGGGTTTTAAAGTCTAATTTGATTTACGTGTGTTTATATGGAATTTTTTTGGTTTAGTTTGTTTTTTTCTTGGTTTTATGACATAATATGGGTTAATTGTAGATTTTGTTGGTTTTATTGTGGTTCATTGTGGTTCTTTTGGGAGTTTATTATGGATTTTATATACGTACATTTGGGTTTAGCTGGGGTTTGTTTTTGTTTATCTGGGGATCCTCTGGTTCTCTGGGTTAACTCAGTTTTATTTTAGTATTTAAAATTCCCTGCATTTACTTGTTTTTTTTGGTTTATCTGAGTTCATCTGCTTTCATAATGTTTTTTTGTGGCTTTAGTTTGTTAATTTATGGGTTGAGCTATGTTTCATCAACGTTGAGATGACATTGTCTTGCTTTCACAGGTTTCTCTCTGGTTTAGTGGGTTTCCTTTGGGCCTCCAAAAGTCCCATCTGGGTACCTCTGGATTCCTGTGCGCCGCTGGGTTCCACCACTATAGAAGACATTCCTCGTGTCAGAATCTTCCATCTATTGCAGTTGCTTCTGACCGGCACTTGCAAAGTTCACGACGACGAGAGACAAAATTGGAAAGCAGAGTGGCCCCGTCATTAGACGACGCCTGATTTCAAAACAAGGGAACCTTGGTAGGGGATTGGGGGGGGCATGGGCGGTAAGGACCGAGGTGGGTGGGGGAGGCGCTGAGGGTTCCAGCTCGAGAAGCCGCGGGTGTCTTGCTTTTGATGTTTTATGCATCCCCCTCCCCTCTCTCCCTTCTTTATCTTCCCTTGCCTCTCCCCCGCCTCCCTCTCCCACGCCGCGCTCTCTCTCTCTCGCACCACTGCTCTCTCCGTCTCTGCACGCGCTCCTAAAGGGCAGCCTCCCGCATCGCGAAATAAATAAATGAGAATTCCGGCCCCGCACGCGGAGCAGGGGCGACGGGGCGAGTGTCAGTGCGTGTCACTATGTGTGTGTGTCAGTGCGTGTGTGCGTTTGTCAGTACGTGTCACCGTGTGTGTGTCACTGTGTGTGTCAGTGCGTATCGCTGTGTGTGTCAGTGCATGTCACTGTGTGTGTGTCAGTGCGTGTCGCTACGTGTGTCAGTGCATGTGGCTGTGTGTGTCAGTGCGTGTCGCTGTGGCTGTGTGTGCGTGTCAGTGTGCAAATGTTAGTGTGTGAGGCATGGGCTAGTGAAGAGGTGAACTGATGTGGTACAGAATGATGTGGAGCTGAGTGGACTTGCCAATGACTTGTACCAGCGGTGTCAAGATCGGCCTCTGTGGAGGAGGCTCATGAAGGACGCCGCAGGGGAGTTCGAGGCAGTCACCCTCCAGCAACAAAGGAGGGCAGAGGAGCGATGCTCACAACAACGAGCGGAGCGCCGAGCATAAGAACGCAAAGAGTTGGCACAGTGGGAAGCACAGCTGGTGCATCTGCCAGTAGTCTCAGTGAAGCCTTCCACACTTCGCGTGGCCTAAAAGTGCACATATCCTGGCACAAGCACCGTGGTGACGTCACCGCCACTTAGTGGCGAGTAGCGGTTGTTGTTGTTGCGTGTCACCGTGTTTGTGTGTGGATCACGCCATTCACAATCAACGCCTAATTTGCACACAGCATCAAGATCGGGGTAGATCGGTGGCGTAGTGCTTAGCACGCTGCAGCTACGGACCAGTGGGCCAAAGTTCGATTCCCAACTATATGCTTTCCCACAACATTGGCAAGTGCTATCTGAACAAATCTTGCCCCATCCCCATTCACCAACCCACACTGTCTAGCGTGGTGAAGTATAGTAAAATTACCCACACAGCCGACACGGCGTAGGGGAGGCATTCATCCAGCAGTGTGTTGACAACGCCTGTGTATCCTGATGTCAGCGATCGATTATCATGAATGTATCGATAACACATGCCTCGGTCACGGCTATTGGCTTGGTTGCTCGGGCGAGACACGGACAACCTTGGCTCAACTGATGATGTCGGCCTATGACACTGACCTCTTGACCCTGACCCGATAGTGGCGAGATTGGCCGTCTGTGTCAGGCAGCGCTGTGCCAGGGAGTGCTGTGTCAGGCAGCGCTGTGCCAGGGAGTGCTGTGTCGGGTAGAGCTGTGTCAGGCAGCGCTGTGCAGGGAGTGCTGTGGCAGGCAGCGCTGTGTCAGGCAACGCTGTGTCAGGCAGTCAGGCAGCGCTGTGCCAGGGAGTGCTGTGGCAGCCTCGTGGTGGATGAGTTATTGCACCGTGGCAGGCGCGACGTCCGGCCCGGTGCCCGCCCCGCTCCATGTGGCAACAGCGGCGTGGAGCAAGCACACACACAAAGATAAAGTTGAAGATCCTCAGTATAGCCTTAACAGAATACTGGGGCAAGTGTTGTAGTTCACCACCTACGAAAGCCAAAAAGACAAGATGAGGTGGTGTGGCTCAAACCACGCCTGACCAACGTTGTCTCCCCAGTGTTTACACACCACACGAGGTACAGTACTCGGAGGCCTGTACATAGGGCCGGCTCAGATGCAACGTGCCGGCTCAGACATTCGTCCCTGATGTTGGCTGTGAGAGGGAATGGAACTCTGGTCCCTACTACACTTACACTATGCGTGTGTGTACATACGCAAATAAACATAAACACATTCATTCATGTATACACCACATACAACTTGTAATTATTTGCTGAGTAAGCTATATAAAACTTGTGCAAGCAACCTGACATTTTCAACAAACAAAAAAACCTCAACACAATAGGCGACGTTTCGGGCAGTGGACCTTTTTCATAGCAAATACATGCGCTAAATGTAATCATTAATGTACAATGAAGAAGGGCCATTGCCCGAAACGTCGCTTATTTATGATATATTTTCTGACGGATTGTTGAGTTGTGTTTGTTGACAGTGTGTGTGCACTACTGCTAACGCAGCAGCAGCAACAGCAGCAACATCGTCAAATAATTTGTGCATTCTTAAGATTGGTCAGGAACGACTCAAAATCCAGGCCTAGGCTGCCTGAATATTCGTCAACGCTGCCTGCAACAACAAAAAATCGTCATTAACGTAACTTGAAAATTTCATGCCGAAATATGCGAGCAGGAAGCAGTCAGATTGAATGAAAATTCAAGATCTCTGCCTTGAATTTGTGGGTCCTGTGTCGAGTCCTTTTAGAGTGTGGCAAGTGGCATAAGAGACCTTACGAGATTTATATTTCCACTGTCGCTAGTGACTCACGAAGGTGAGTGACGCCGTGGTTCGGGCAATGTGTTATAAAATAGACAGCTGAGTTCGATTCCTGGCCATGGGAAATCAGATGCTTGTCCTAACACTAATCATAACAACACCAGCTCACCAGATCCTAGTCCAGAGGTCGCAAACGGGTTTTGATTCCTTACTCGTACCCGTACCCGGCCGCACCAGGGTCGCAAACGGGTACACGTACCCGTAACCGGCCGTACCCGTACCCTACCCGTACCCGGCCGGGAACGGGTACCCGTTTGCGACCAAATTCTCAAGAATTAATCATACCCTTGACCCTAAACCTCGTCACACCTTCTCTCGCCCCCTCTCTCCACTTCTTCTCCGCTGGTCTCGTTTTTGGGGGTCTGATTCATGTTGTTGTGGAGCGAAATCTGAATAATTTATCGGCTTTTCTCACAAAATCCCGGCGAACAAAACTGCCTTTTCTGCCAACTCGTGAATTGAGATCGTGGCCCTCACAGCGGCTGCACTTGGGCCCGCGGCTGTCGCTGGGTTAGGGTGAGGACGGAGGGGTCGGGATGAGGGTCTTAGAGGGGGGGGGGGGCGGGGGGGCGAGTAGGAGGGGGGAAAGGGGTCGCGAGGAGTCTCTCACTGGGAGAGGCCCCCCTCTCGGGCCACTGCGCCACTCCGTGTCAGATTCAAGTCGCGGGGGGTCTGCCGCTTGCGGGGAGGTGGGGCGGGGGGGGTCTCAGTGAGGATGGGGCTGTGACATTTATTTGACAATGACGTCATCGAGCGAGCGCGATTTATGTTGAAGCGCGGGGGAGGGGTGAGGGGTGGCGAGAGGGGAGGGGTGGATAGAGGGGAGGGGTGGGGGAGAGGGGAGGGGTGGGGGAGAGGGGAGGGGTGGGGGAGAGGGGAGGGGTGGGGGAGAGGGGTGGGGGGGTTCACGTGCGAGGGCCCCACGTGGCGCGCGCCGAGTGCTCAGCGCGGCTGGCCGATGATGACGGTGTTTGTTGAACTTCTTTACCTCGCCAACTGCGCTAATCGGATGATGACGATGATGACTGTTATGCCAGCAAATGTTATTATGCCTTTTCAGACTTTGGTAGAACACAAAAACAAATGTTTGAAAATCAGCAGATCATAACAAGGGCCATGATGATGATGACGACGATTCTGTCGCTGCGGATACTCCAAGACGAAAATGAATAGAAACAATTCGAGATTCCGATGACAATGATGATGCCAAGAATCATCCAGATGACTGATGATGACAACGAGGATGAGGATTCTGTACTCAGACATTATCGTTGTAATATGGAGAATTCCCAGAGAAAACCAAAAATAAACTAATACACAACAACAACAACAACCGATGACAGTGGATGAAGGTCGAGGATGATGATTCAACATCATATCGGAAACCAAATAAACTAACAAAGCGAAAACTAAAACGAGGTCGACGATAAAATGAAGATTGTGCGACTCGAGACACAGTTGCATTATTGCGAGTTTTATATTTTGTATGAATAAAAATAAAAACGAGGTCAGACACGATTACCACGATGAAGAGTTTCTTCATCGCTATGTTCCCCATAACATCTCTCAGCTTTTCATTGGGGGGGGGGGGGGCAGTGGGGGGGGGGAGAAAGCGCATGAAAACAAATCAGTAAAAATAAAACGAAATCCATGATGATGACGTTGATGATGATGATGACGATGGCAAGATATCTGAGCACGGGGAACCCGTTTAAACCATCGCGGCTTCTACAGCGGCACAAACAGACGCGTGCAAAAAAACACAATCACAAACACCCCTCCCCCCGCCTCCCCACCCCCCTCGCCCCCAACCTAACCACATCCTCCGCTTCCCCGCGAGCAGATCGGCGCCTGTGAGAAGACCTCGCCCGTCGCTTCTGCGGATGCGAGCGGTTTTGGCTGTTGCAGGAGGCGTCGTGGATGGGGATGTGTGTGGAGGGAGGGAGGGGGTTGGAGGCGGTGGGCGGGGGGGGGATGTGTGGGATGAGGTGACGGGGGGGGGGGTGTTGGGGGGTGAGCGAGCCGCGCGCATTAAATCGGATCTCGCGTGCGCGCGCGCTCCGCTGACAGGTCCGGAGCGCGAGGCGATTGCGGTGTCGCGAGGCCCTGAGATTGATCGCGCGCGCCGCTATCGCGTGGCGGCCCTGGGGGCCGGGGGGCGGGGCCCCGGGGGATGGGGGAGGGGTCGAGGGGGAAGGGGGGGGGTAGCGGGAGGAAGGGGGTTAGCGAGCGAATTGCTCTGCGTGTTGTGTGTCTCTCTCTCTTTGTCTCTGTGTGCGCGCGCGATGTTTTTGTGTCTATGTGCGCTAGTCTCTCTGTTACTATTTTATTTGTGTCTCTGCTTGGTGGTGGTGTGTGTCTCTCCGTGTGTGGCTGTACGCGTGTTTGTTAATGTGTCTTTGTCTCTTTGGTATGTGTGTGTGTGTCTATTTGTGTCTGCTCGTCTTCGTCTCTGTGCGTGTCTACTTTGTGTCTGTGTGTGTGTCTCTGTGTGTATGCATTTGTCTGCGTGTGTCTCTTTGCGTCCCTTTGTCTAAACGTGTGCGCGTTGTTTCGTTTTATCGGTATGTGCGCGCACGCGCTTCTGTCCCTCTTTGTCTCTCTGTGTATGGCGCTTTACGTGTGCGCAGGTGACAGTATGTGTGTGTGTGTGCAAATGAGTACCTAGTGTGGTATGTAAACATCGCCACTAGGGAGACAAAGGCGGCCGGGCGTGGTGTTGGCAACCCACCCCCTCGTGTGCCGTGCCGGCCTTTATAGGTGTTCGCTAACAGCACTTGCCTCTACAGTCTGTTAAGGCTACACGGGGGATCTTTGTCTTTGTGTGTGTCTCTGCGCGGCCGTGTCTGTGCGGCTGTAGCTGTCTGTTTTCGTCAGTGCCTGTCCCTGGCGTCGCGTGCGTGTGGCTGTTGTCAATATCTCTCTGCGCGCGTAGCTGTGTGCATTGCTGCGTGTTTCTTTGTGTGTGTGAGACTGTGTGGGGAGACAAAGGCGGCCGGGCGTGGTGCTGACCACCTACCTGCTCGTGTGCCGCGCCGGCATTCGTAGGTGATCGCTAACAGTACGTGCCCCAAAAGTCTGTGAAGCCTACACGGGGATCTTTGTCTTTGTTTTGCGGCTGTGTGTGCACGACCACGTGCGTGTGTCTCTGTGTGGCTGTGTGCGTGACTGCGTGCGTTACCGAGTGGGTGCCTGTGGGTCAGTGACTCTGGTGAGTGACTCTGGGTGAGTGCGTGACTGTGGGTGAGTGAATGTGGGTGAGTGCGTGACTGTGGGTGAGTGACTGTGGGTGAGTGCGTAACTGTGTTTATCAGCGTGAACGTGACAATGTGCATAATATTGTGTGTGAGTGCTAACTGCACTTCCCACAAAGGTACGTGAAGGTTTTACGAGGGATCTTTGCCTTCGTATGTGGGAGACTTTCTGTACGCTTGGCAGTGCCGTAGTATTGTGGTTAGTGCTACGAACCCGACGAACCGAGTTCGGTTCCTCGCCATGGCTAACTAAATTTTGAATTAAAACTTTCGTGACTGCAGGAATTCATATTCTATCGTTCTTTCGGTAAAGTCACGTAGACAGAAAAAAACAAAATAACAATAAAATAATAAAAATAAAAATGAAAATAAAGTGAATAAAATATAATAAAAATATCACGACGCAACAAACGCAATCGTCATCAGGAGAAAAAAAGAGGGGAAAGCTGCTGAGGAAGGCTGTTTATAAAGGTTTAGATATGGGTGGGGCAGCTAATGTTAATGTAGGAGAGGTCTCCGACACGGGCAGTAGGTCTACACCAATCAAAGCATTGCACCTCGCTGCACACACCCACGCTGCTGGCGGTGGAGGTGGACAAGAAAACACAAATCAAGTCACGACCCAAAGTGGTTGATGACATCTTTCCAATGATTGCTGAGTTTAAAACCGTCGTCTCGGTTAAAATTGTGTCTGTGTTTGTATATATGGATGGCTTCATGAACGAATCTTTGCTGATAGCCAGTCGGCTTGCAAAGTACCATCGTCTTAAAGAAATAATTTCGTGTGAGCCAGCCGCATTAAAGTAATGATTAGCCACGGCAGAAATATTGGTCCTGCTGTGTTTCAGATCTGCCTTATGTTCACGAACACGGTCCGAGACATGTCGTTTGGTTTCCCCAATGTAACTGCTGCCACAGACACAGCTTAGTTTGTATATTTCGGGATATTGCACGTCAGGAATCTTGTCCTTCGCAGACGGGATCAGGTCACAAATTTTATGCAATGTGTTAAATCGGACCAGGATCTTAAGTTCGTTCAAGATTTTGGAAATCTTTTTGGTTATCCCTGCTATGTAAGATAAGGTAATGGTTTTGATAGGATCTTCAGATGGCTTCTTCCTCGCGGTTGGGGTGATGGCTTTGCGGATTGTGTAGTCAGAATATCTATTCGCCTTGAGAGCCTGGTGTACGCGTTTGAGATCACTGGTCAGGTGTTCATGGTCGGAGATACATTGAGCTCTATGGTGTAGCGTTTTGATGAGGGAATTCTTCTTGGATGGATGGTGGTTGGAATAATGTT
>NC_136115.1:1051868-1222464 GCF_965212315.1 Lampetra planeri
CCGAGTGTGTGTGTGTGGTTGTGTCAATACACACATGCGCGTGTCTGAGTTTCAGTGCGTCAATGTGTTCTCAGTGTATGTCTGTATTTCTGTATGTGTGAGTGTGTGCATAGTTGTGTTTGTGCGTCTGTGTGCGAGTGTATACGCGCGTGTGCTTCTGTATCGATCCGTGCGTAACAGTCCGCCTCTACAACGCGTCTCGATGCCCGCGTCGTGCGTGCGCTGTGTGCTTCGATGCGCTGCGTGCGATACTGCTGCGTGTGCATTTGTTTACGTGTTGCATCCCAGCGGCGCGCGTGTGTTATGAGTATGTGTGTGCGAGCGTGGCTCGACTTCCGTATGTACCACCCGTGCCTGTGTGTGTGTATGTATGTCTCCGCGTGTGTGTGTATGTATGTCTCCGCGTGTGTGTGTATGTATGTCTCCGCGTGTGTATGTATGTCTCCGCGTGTGTGTGGTGTTCCCGACCCTCCCCGCTTGGCTTCGCCGCGAAACTCAAGGGGGGTTCCGCTCCCGCCGCCGCCCACGTGCTCCACGCAGCTCTCGACGTAACTTTGATCTGAGTCCCCTAATCCGCGTCTCGCCGAGACTCGCCTCACCCCCCCCCCCGCGCGTCCCCGCGTCGCGACTGAGCGACTGACTCAGCGATTGACTCAGCGACTGACTGAGCGAGACGGAACATTTTTTTCCCTGGCAGAGCGGCGCCGAGAAGGAGCGAGACAGGTAGCGACCAGGCTCCCCCCGACCTCGAGAAACAAAACACGCCGAGAGGAACTCACCGTGGGAGGCGTGGGGATGGCTCCTGTCGGGGCTCCTCGTGTGTCTCTTCCCGAGTCTCGTGACGTCTCTCGTTCGTGGCTGACGTCGTTGGTTGGTGGCGTCGTCGGAAGATTTCAGAAACGCGAAGCGCGGCGGCGTGGGGGGGGGTGTGACTTCGAGTTGTTGCTGTTGTTGGGTTTGTTGTTGTTGTTATAACTGAGAGAGGAGAGACAAAACAATTCTGCCGAGTGCAGTCGGGGGTAGATGCGCTCCGTCCGCTCGCTCGCTGTGTCTGGCCCGCGGGGCGGGCAGGGTGAGTGCGTGTGTCGCCGCTGAAGCCGAGGTGAGGAGGGTGAGCAGGGAGGAGGAGGGGACGTGCTTTTCTCGGCGTGATGCGCGGGGGGAGGGGCCCGGGCGTGGGGGGGCGGGGGTGGCGGGGCCGTGCGCGGTCTTGAGGTCGCCGCGGCGCTGAAAGGGGAAGCCGCCTCCAAGTGGCCGGCCGAACCCACGCCGCTGTGTTCGCGTCCACACTCAACTAATGCCCGCTACTGGTTCTCGCTGCTGCTGCTGCTGCTACGGCCGCAGCTACTGCGCTGAGATCACTGCTGCCACTACTGCTTGCCGCTTCGTGCGATCTCTCCACTCTCTTCTCTCTCGCTCGCTGCTCTCTCTCCGCTCGCTCTCTCCGCTCTGACTGTCCGTCTGGCCCGCGTGCGCGTTGTGAGCGACTCTCGCCCGCGCGCGCTCCTTCCCTCTCGCAAGCGGCGGCGTCCCAAGCGGGTGGTGGGGGTTGGGGGTAGCGGGGTGGGTGGGGGGGAAGGAGCGAGGGTGGGAGGATGGGAGGTGGCGGCGTGGGGGGAGGAGAGGCTCGCGGGGGGATGGGGGGAACGGGGTTGGGGGGTGGTGTGGGCAGGGGGTGCGTCGCGGCTGGGCGCTGTGGTTTCGAAGGCGCTCAACCGTCAGCAAAGCCCTGAAAGGACGCGCCGCGCCGCCGCTGCCGCGCCAGCGAGAGAGAGCGAGCGAGAGAGAGAGAGCGAGAGAGAGAGAGCGAGAGAGAATGTTTTATTTTCGGTGCGCGGAAGGGCGGCGAGGCACCCCGCAGGAGAGGACGGCCTACCACCCGCCTCTCGCGAGGCCCGGAGGCCGGGGACCAGGGAGGTTGGACGCACAGGCGAGGGACGCGGCCACGCGCCCCTCGACGACGAGACGGATTGTACAGAGGGGAGGGGGAGTGGGGAGAGACGTCTTAAACGCAAGGATGCTTTCCAGTTTCGTTCAGTTTTTTCTAACACAATATTTTGGTTTGTTTCGAGAAGATGTCTCCTCTATCAAGTTCCACGCGCTACGAAGAAACCGGGCCCAGGTCTCCCTTGCACGAGAGGCGTCAGGACTCTTTGAGGTGTCACCCTGGGTTCAAAAACAAATTAATGAACAAAGCTCCGTGATTTTTCGTCGAAACAAAAATTCACGTGGTGATCATCTCATATTTACAACTCGGAGGTGGTGGAAATTCCATGTTCCCATGACGAGGCGGGGAAGAGCGGGTGTGGGAGATGCTAGTATATCCAAAGAACAACCACAAAGTGGTACATATTTTATATACCCGGAAGGGATGATAGGCTGAGTCAATCCCACTCCCTACCGCCTCCCAATCAGGGTTGAACTCGTAATATTTTAGTCGCAAGCAGCTCGCTGTTCAGATGAGCCACCTGGCCAGTTAAAATAACGGAAATCTACCTGTGTCCATCAAAGGCTAATTGCCCGAAACGTTAGGCGTGGCGGGTCTGAGTACGTTTATGTTCTGAAGCAGCGGCTAGGTTGCGCTGTGCCGTCTCCCGGGTCTGTGCGCCGGGCTCTGTGCGGGGCTGCAGATGAGATGCGAGGATGCGTTCCGCGAAACGCGGAGGGGCGCCACGGTGGCTGGGAGATAAAACCCACCTCGCCTGGTATACAGCAGGTCGTGGGTTCGATCCCGACCCTCACGTTTGGATATTTTGAGTTTGCATATTATCCCAAGTGGTCCCGTAGATTTTTCTCGGGGTCCTCCGGTTTTTCCCTCTACGTTTAGAGAGATGCGTTTGGAGTATTTGGCTACTATAAATGTCCACGTGATAAGCCACTTCGTTGACCTATCATGTGTGGCCATGTCGCTTCTAAAAAGAAAGAGCTACATAGCTCAGTGGGCTTTACCTGGTTAAAAAATATGGTTCCGTATCTTTTTTTGAGTCGGAGGAGACGAGGCGGAGAGGGCGGCATTTACGCGGAGGAGTGATGATGATTACGATTAGAGTCGACATCTGTAGCTGGGTAAAAAAAAAGTATCACATTCCATATTCCTGCTTTCTTATCTGCTCTCAACAAGGCGCCATTATGGCCCGAAACGTCCACGTGCGTATGGTGTATGTATGCTGAACTTCTTTCGCACCATACGAAGACAACCGTGCTAATCGGAGGTGCTGGGCAAGGACAATAGAGCTGAAGAGCAAGACGCAGTTCCTAACAAGCGAGTGTCTAAAGTCGGTGGTAGGCGGGCGTGAGTGCCGCGTGGCTGTGACGGTGACTTGAAGGGAAGGGTTAGTGGACCCACCCGAAGCAAACACTCTAATTAATTTAAAAGCAATTGGGCAAACATCCCAATGTAGCGGCAGGACCCTCCTGAACAAGAGTATTGAGACTCCGTGAGGGCAATCCATGGGTCACCGGCACTATCAGCATAGGGCGATTGCAGTAAAATATATGACCAGCGTGGTGAAGTATGGTCATGTAACTTCTGCAACCCGCAACGGATGCGGGGAGGTATTCGTCCACTCTTGGATTGACACACACAGCTGTATGTCTCCACGTGTGTGTTTTTCAATGTTTCAATTCAAAAGCGGATAAGCCAATGCCTCATGATGATGATGACGATGATGGAGGTTGCCTCCCTTCATCCGGCAGTGGTTAGACCATGGTGCGCAACCACGATGCTTTCATCCAGCAGTGGACAACCCGCGTGCCCTGTGTTGGAGCAGCGCGCACGGCACCTCGCACACATTCTACAGAGCGCCGCTTCCGAGACGCAGCGAGCAGGCAGCCCCGTGGGCCACTGAACGCACGCAGTGTCCGATTGAGAGCTCGTTCCGTCACCCCCCCTCTCCCCTCCCCACCAGCTCCCCCACATTCCCCCCCCCACTCCTCCTCCCCCCGGCCGCACAAAGAGCGCTTTAATTGCTTCGCTCGAAAAAAACGCAGCGACGCTAAAAGCTCCGGCGCACTCGCGGTTCCATCGCGCCCGCGTTACTCCTGGCGATCTTCCCCCCCCCCACGGCTACCCCCCCTTCTACCCCACCACCACCCCCACCCCATCCACCTTCCCCTCTCTCCCATACTCGCCTGCACTCGCGACGTGGATCTGTCTGCTCGTGCGTGTGTGTCTGTGTGTGTCTGTGTGTGTCTGTGCGTGTGTCTGTCGTGTGTGTCTGTGCGTGTGTCTGTGTGTGTCGTGTCGGTGCGTGTGCGGCTTTGTTGTTTGTGGCGTACCGATGTGTCTTTGTGCGTCGATGTGTGTCGGTGTTTGTCTTTGTACGTCTGTGTCTTTGTGCTTCTGTTTGCGTGGCGTGTCGGAGTGTGTATCGGTCTGTCTTTCGATGCGTCCGTCAATGTGTTTGTGCGCGTGATAATGTCTGTTTGTCTTTGTGTGTGTTAATCTAAGTGGGGGTACATTTGTGCGTCTATGCGTGTCTGCATGTGTCTCTCTTCCTCCTTGTGTCTATGATTTTGTGTCTATTTGTGTCGAAGTATGTGTTAGTCTATGAACATGTGTACGTACTCGAGGAATCTTTATTGTGTGTGTCTACGTGTGTGTTAGGTCATGTGCGTGTGTCTACGTGCGTGTATCTACGTGCGTGTGTCTATGTGCGTGTGTCTACGTGCGTGTGTCTATGTGCGTGTGTCTACGTGCGTGAGTCTACGTGTGTGTTAGGTCATGTGCGTGTGTCTACGTGCGTGTGTCTATGTGCGTGTGTCTATGTGCGTGTGTCTATGTGCGTGTGTCTACGTGTGTTTTAGGTCATGTGCGTGTGTCTACGTGCGTGTGTCTACGTGCGTGTGTCTACGTGTGTGTTAGGTCATGTGCGTGTGTCTACGTGCGTGTGTCTATGTGCGTGTGTCTATGTGCGTGTGTCTATGTGCGTGTGTCTACGTGTGTGTTAGGTCATGTGCGTGTGTCTACGTGCGTGTGTCTACGTGCGTGTGTCCACGTGTGGATCGGTGGCGCAGCGGTTGCCGCACAGCACTACGAACCTGGCCACCCGAGTTCAATTCCCAACATCGTGACAATTATCTGAACTAGTCCTGGGCCTCCCCTAGGTCGACTCAGCTTCAATTGAGTACGTAGTGTATTAACATGGCCACTGGGGAGACAAAGGCGGTCGGGCGTGATACTGGCCACCCACCCCCTCGTGTAGCGTTCCGGCCTTCATAGGTGCTCGCTAACAGAACTTGCCCCTACAGTCTGTTAAGGCTATACGGGAGATCTTAGTATCGTGTCTAAATGTGGACAGGTCTTTCCGTGTGTGTTGTTTATGGGCGGTGCCGATGTGTGTGTGGTCAGGTCTATGTGTCTGTCAGCCTACATGTGAGTGGGTCCGTGTGTCTGTGTGATTATCTTTGTGTAGGTCCACGTGTGCCAGTCGATATGTATACCAGTGCCTATGCGTATGTATATCTCTGTGCTGACCCGTGTGTGTGTGGATCTCGATGTGTTGGGGAGCTCGATTCTCGCTCACGGCCAACACCAGTGATGATGATCTGAACTGGTCCTGGGCCTCCCCGAGGTCCACTCAAATGAGTACCTGGTGCGGTGATAAAAAGATCGCCACTAGGGAGACAAAGGCGGTCGAGCGTGATGCTGGCCATCCACCCCTTCGTACGCCGTGCCGGTCTTCGTAGGTGCTCCCTAACAACACTTACCCCTAACAGTCTGGTAACGCTATACGGGGAATCTTTATCCTTGGATCTATGTGTGCCAGCCTCTGTGCGTTAATCCATGTGTATGTCAGCCCCTTTATGTGTGTGCGCGTGTGTGTCAGCCCGTGTGTGTGTGTGCGCGCGCGCGCGTGAGTGTGTGTCAGTCCGCGTGTGTTTGTGTCAGCCCGCGTGTGTTTGTGTCAGCCCGCGTGTCCGTGTGTGTGTGTCAGCCCGCGTGTGTGTGTGTGTGTCAGCCCGTGTGTGTGTGTCAGCCCGCGTGTGCGTGTGTGTGTGTCAGCCCGCGTGTGTGTATGTCAGCCCGTGTGTGTGTGTGTCAGCCCGCGTGTGTGTGTGTCAGCCCGCGTGTGTGTGTGTGTCAGCCCGTGCGTGTGTGTGTGTCAGCACGCGCGTGTGTGTGTGTGTGTCAGCCCGTGTGTGTGTGTGTCAGCCCGTGTGTGTGTGTGTCAGCCCGTGTGTGTGTGTGTCTCCGCGCCTATCCGGGTTTCGCTTTCCTCTGGACTTGGCGCTCCGCCAGGCAGCCTCGTCTCCCGCGCCGCGCGGCTGTCTCCCCCCCACCGACTCCCCCCCCCACCGACTCCCCCCCCCACCGACTCCCTCCCTCCCTCCCCCGCCGCGTGCTCGCGCAACGGCTCCCACCTCGCCTGACGCGCGCACACACAAAGACAAAGGTCCCCCGTGTAGCCTTGAGGGACCGTTGGGGCAAGTGCTATTAGCGAGTGACACATATGAAGGATCACACTCTTTCTCTCACGCACAGTGCATGCGCATACAGGCACGCACAAGCTCAGATTCGTACACACACGAGTATACGCTTACGCACATACACGCACAAAGAAAAATGCACCGTATAACCTTACCAGGCTTAACAGTGTTAGCGAGCACCTATGAAGGCCGGCACGGTACACGAGGGGGTGGGTGACCAACACCACGCCCGACCTCCTTTGTCTCCCCAGTGGCGATGTTATTACACACCGCACCAGGTATTCATTTTCATGCACACATTCACATGCGTTTGTAAACGCGTGTCCACATATTCACGTTTACAAAAGTACACACATTCATACATACACACAAATACATACACGGACACATTCTCATGCTCAGACATCCACGCGCACGCTGAGATTCACACGCACGCAGAGATTCGCACACACGCAGAGATTCGCACACGCACACACACATTCACACACACACAGACATTCACACACACGCACATACCCCCCCCCCATCCTTCTAAGCCGCCGCTCTGCTCCGCTCCCTCCATCCCTCCCTCTTCATCCCTATCCCCCGCCCCCCCCAGCCCCACCGCCCGCCCGCCCGCCCGGGCCGCACGCCAATCAATACGTAAAGCCGCGGCATTCATCAATACAGAACGCAGGCGCACGCAATCGCGCGACGCTCCCTCGGGGGGTGGAGAGGGAGGGGGTGGAGAGCGAAGGGGGGGGCTGCAATCTCCTGTCCCCTCCTTCCCCCGCGACCCCTCCCCCGTTTCCCCCTCCACACACCCCCCACCGCGTTCTCTCAGGGTTGCGTGAGCCTCGCTCTCTCTCTACCGTTTTCCCTTCATCTCTCCTCTCGCCTCCCATCTCTCCTCTCGCCTCCCATCTCTCCTCTCGTCTCCCCCAATCACTCGTCCCTCTCGCGTCCCATCACTCTCCGTGTCTGTCCATCTCTCACCTATCTCCAATCTCTCCAACGTACGTGTGTGTGTACGTGTACGCGTGTGTGTGTGTGCGTCTCTCTCACTCCCTCTCGCCTCGTGTCGCTCTCGTTTTCCCATCCATACCTCTCCCCCCCCTCTCTCTCCAATCTCTCTCTCTACACCGTGCGCGCGTGGGTTTCTCGCTCGTTACACACGCACACGCGCACAAAGACAAAGGTCCCCTGTATAGCCTTAACAGACTGTTGGGGAAAGTGCTGTTAGCGAGCATCTATGAAGGCCAACACTGCATACGATGCTGTGGGTGGCCACCACCACGCCCGGCTGCCTTTGTCTCCGCAGTGGTGATGTTGACGCACAGCGCCAGGTGCTCATTTGAGGCTGAGTCGACTTAGGGGAGGCCCGAAACCGATTGTTGGCGGTGAGAGAGAATTTAACTCAGGTCGCCGGGTTTGTAGCGCGGCGCGCTTGATCACTGCGCCACTGCTCCCCACACACACATGCACGCACACACGTACACACACGCGTACACACGCATGTACACACACGTGTACACACACACACGTGTACACACGCAGCTCATGCATCCACCGCGTTCTTGGCCTCTTATCGCGAGCATCGCGCGCGCGCGCGGCCAGGGTGTTTATGAGCGCGCGTGTGCGTGCGCGTTCATACAAAACTGCCAGAAAAATCCCTCTCCTCCCCATCCCCCGACACACAGAACACACGAAGGCAAATACAAAGACCCCCCGCCCCTCCCCTCCACGACGATCTCACCACAACGGCCACCTTGTGCGCCTCGCTCACACGACTTGCCCCAACACAGACAAAGATGCCCCGGCTAGCCTTCTACAGACGGTTGGCGCAATGGGCTGTTTGGGAGCGCATTTTTTTTTATCTTTGGCGCGATGTGGCCGTAATCACTCCGGACCACCTTTGTCTCTCCACCGCTTATGCTTTGCACAATGAACCACTTCGTGCTTTGCTGACCTAGGCGAGGCTCAGAAACGGGTAACATGTATTGCATGGTCGCCGAATCCGTAGCGCAGCGCGCCAACCACCACACGACTGCCGCCCCACGTACAAAGAAAGTGACGCGATCGCGTGGCGTTCAGCAGGCTGATGGGGCAGACGGTGTTAGCGAGCACCTCTTCAGAGCTGGTGTGGCGTGCACCACGCCCGGCCCGCTTTGTCTCTCCGTGGGCGACGTTTCGCTACTTCAGGCGTTCTTGAGCTGAGCGGACTGAGTCTCAGAACCGGCTTCCATATTTGATCGCCGCCAGGTTCGTAACGCAGGGGAGCGCTATCCACTCCGCTACCGCTCCCCGCACCTACACATTACACACTTACAAACAGCGAACACAAAAAAACGTGTAGCCTTAACAGACTTGTTTGGAGCAAGTGCTGTTAGCGAGCACCTATGAAGGCCGCCACGGCACACGAGGGGTGTGGGTGGCCAACACCACGTCCGGCCGCCTTTGTCTCCCTAGTGGCGATGTTTACTACACCGCACCAGGTACTCGTTCGAGGCTGAGTTGACCTAGGCGGAGGCGCAAGAGCAATTTTGATAATCGTCACCGATGATGGCTGTTAGCGGAAATCGAACTCGGGTCGCCGTGTTCGTTGCGCAGTGCGCTAACCACGGCATCGAGGCTTATATCAAATGATTGCCTCCCTGGACGTTACCGCTTATCGATGGTAAATATTGATTCATTACTGATTAGTGGTGTCATTGTTTTTCTTTAATCAATGTTCACGCAATGAGGCGGCGTGAATGGTTGAGGGCTCGTCGGGATGACGCAGCCTGCCTCTGCTTTCGCGTGGACAGGAATTGAGAGGGCAGCTCTTAGAGCCATGTCAAGTTTCGCAAGTTGATTTTGTTTAACCAGGCGGCGAGAACTCGACAGGCCCAAGGGACGAATCTCCTTCGCAAGAGCGACCTGGGTCACCAAATTGACGAAAGGAAAACGAAGCGAGCCAAAGTAAAGCGTTGAAGTAAAGAGCAATCGGCACAAAAGCAAAAGTAAATAACACCATCAAGTGTCGAACCCACTCGCTCCTTCAGAGAATGGTTAGTAGTGAACGTGCACTCACATAGACACCCACACAGAGACTCATAGACTAGCACAGAGACCTATAAACTCACACAGAGACCCATAGACTCACACAGAGACCTAGTGACTCACACAGAGACCCATAGACTCACACAGAGACCCATAGACTCATACAGAGACCCATAGACTCACACAGAGACCCATAGACTCACACAGAGACCCATAGACTCATACAGAGACCCATAAACTCACACAGAGACCCATAGACTCACACAGAGACCCATAGACTCACACAGAGACCCATAGACTCACACAGAGACCCATAGACTGTGTCCAAAGTGACGCATAGACTCACACAGAGACCCATAGTCTAACACAGAGACCCATAGACTAACACAGAGACCCATAGACTAACACAGAGACTCATAGACTGACACAGAGACCCATAGACTGTCCAAAGTGACCCATAGACTCACACAGAGACTCAATAACTCACACAGAGACCCATAGACTCACACAGAGACCCATA
This sequence comes from Lampetra planeri, assembly GCF_965212315.1. Classification (NCBI taxonomy): domain Eukaryota; kingdom Metazoa; phylum Chordata; class Hyperoartia; order Petromyzontiformes; family Petromyzontidae; genus Lampetra; species Lampetra planeri. Next base: position 1,061,839 of record NC_136115.1, read on the forward strand.
GACTCACACAGAGACCCATAGACTCACACAGAGACCCATAGACTCATACAGAGACCCATAGACTCACACAGAGACCCATAGACTCACACAGAGACCCATAGACTCACACAGAGACCCATAGACTCACACAGAGACCCATAGACTGTGTCCAAAGTGACGCATAGACTCACACAGAGACCCATTGTCTAACACAGAGACCCATAGACTAACACAGAGACCCATAGACTAACACAGAGACTCATAGACTGACACAGAGACCCATAGACTGTCCAATGTGACCCATAGACTCACACAGAGACTCAATAACTCACACAGAGACCCATAGACTCACACAGAGACCCATAGACTCACACAGAGACCCATAGACTCACACAGAGATCCATAGACTCACACAGAGACCCAGTGACTCACACAGAGACCCAGTGACTTGCGACGTCAATGGGTCTCTGTGGGATGTGTGAGTGTTGGACGTGGGTTGCCGTGACCAGTCCGGTGGCTGGGGTGGTTGTGGGATCTGACGTGAGAGGCTTATTCGGGATTCCACACGCTCTGAATTCACACACTCTGAAACAAAATAATAATAATAACGATCATAAAAAGGAGATTTCTACTTTTTGAGTTTGAAAATGCAACACCTTGGTCAAGTAGCCAATCGATTAAAATCGATTATGTACAGTGTCAGCTAATTATTTGCAAATAACATGCAAACGGGTTGCGACTGACATGCAAATGTTGTGATCAGTCAACTGTGGCGAATAAAACAGTGCTGCAATACAGAACAAACGAGAAACTATTGAAACGAGACAATAAGGGAATCACGAATCTAATCTCGGTTCAAGACAAACATCGATTCATCGAATCTAGATCCGAGACAAGTCCTCGCCATGCGAATGTCTTCCCTTGACAATCACCCCAAGCAGCACCTCCTCTCCTGTCAGTCACGGAATAACTCCTTGTCACGCTACAAGTTGTCCAATCAACAAACAGCGGCCTCCTGCATCTCCTCCGCCCCGTCCATAGAAATGTGGAATTTCCACCTTTGACGCAGAGCCACACGAAGGAAGCTTCGCGCTTGCTCCGCGCGTCGTCTGAGCCAGGATGCACTTTGTCATTTCAGAGTTCAGTCAACAAGAGGAGGAAGGGGTGAGGAAAAGGAGGAGGAAGGGGAGGAGGAAGAGGAGCTGGGGAGGAGGAGGTGTGTGGGGGCGGGGGAGGGGGGGGCTAGTGGGGGACTAACACGCCGGACCCCCCGCGGGCATCCATCTCCTCGCTCACCGCCTGCTAATGACGACGACTGTCGCGTCTGTAAATTGGTAAACAGGGAAGCGGTGGAGGGGGGCATGGGGGTGAGGGTGCCGGGGTTTGGGAACTGGTGACGGGGCCGCAGTGGGGGGTTGGGATAGAAAGGGGGTGGGGAGAGGGGGTTGAGGGGGTGAGGAGGGGTGAGAGACGCCCGAGTGAGTGTCTGTGGGTGAATGGCGATGAGATCGCGCGCGTCCGAGGCGAGGGGCGTTTGAACCCAGGCGCAACAACAACGGCAGAGGCGGCTCTGCGGGAAGGGGGAGTGCGGTGAGGGTTGGTGGAGGGCGACTTCAGTGGTGAAGGGTGAGGAGGCGTGAGATGTGCAAGTGAGTGAGTGCGTGCTCAGCAGGTTTGGGGTCGTGTGGTGCGGTATGTGTGGTGAGTGAGAGGGTGGACAAGAGTTTGGGGTCGTGTCGTGTGTGATATGTGAGTGGTGAGCGTGCCCCTTGTTAGACATCCTCAATCGCCGAGACTCCGTCTCCCCGTTCGCGCTGCGTCTAATCCCAGACGAGCATCGCGGTGCCCACGAGTGTCAACTCCGTCGAGTCACCGCCGACGCCGAGGTTCGCCAATGCGGCCGGAGTCGCTCCGATCTGAATTTGAGCACCGCCCGTGGCGCCACCCGCGTGCACCACTCGGCTGCCCGCGCGCGCGCGCACAGAATCTCCCGTAATTTAAGATGCGCGCTCCTAAAAAAGGCTGAACACTATATTTGGCAAATGTTCCTCTTCTCTTATACCAGAGGGCAGCCCCGTGGCTTCGCGTGGGTATTTAAATTCATATCTCAGCCGACGTCCTCATGCACACACCCCTCTCCCCGCGATAAAACCCACACAGCCCCACCACCTCGGCACCATGTATCTCCGCCTTTTGCGATGGAACAGACACCAACATTCAAGCGTTTTTTTAGTGGACTCATAACTGCTGCTGCTGCTGGTGACGATCCTTACTGCAACGTATAAGATTACATTCATGATGCATCTATCATGCCTTCTAGCTCCTTCAGAAATTCCCAGTTAGGCTCGTTATATGGACATTATGAATGCGAATGTTTTCATCAATAGATATGTATGGAATGTACGCATCACGCTGAGGATTTTAATTTGGTACAGTTTGTTATTGGCATCATTGGCGTTGTGGGGGAAAAAAACTTGGCAAATGTGGATGGGTGTTGCGACGTTTTTAATTATACCGGTCTTTTGAATTTGTTTGTTCGCTCCCTCCTGGTGTAAGCCCAACACAATATCTAGACTCCTGGTGTCAGCGAGCACAGCTACAGCAAACAGATAACTATGATAATAGTATTGTTGTTGTTGTTGTTGTTATTAATGTCAATTGGAACACTGCGCCACGGGAGCACACCTCCAATGAGCCCCCGCACCTCCGATGAGCACGGTTTGCTACATACGGTGCGAAAGAAGTTCAAAATACATACAACATACATACAACATACATACAGTGTCCCCTCTCCGTCTCTCGTGGAGAGAGAGAGAGAGGGGACCACTCAGAGTCGCGAGGGGGAGGAGACACAGACAAGGAGCGGGAGGGGCGGCAGCAGCCCCCCTCCCACCCACCCCCCAAAGCTCTGCGGTCCTTTATATATACAATTATCATCAGCCAATCAGTGCGTGTTTACATATTGGGGACAATCTTAATTTTAGAACGTTCGTGACTGCAGGAATTATTATTTGGTTCTTTCGGTTAAGTCACGTCTAAAAATCTAACCAGAAAACTGGTGAGATTTTATGTCGCTATTTCTTGTACCTGATGATGATTGCTTGTGTTGCAATCGAAACGTCGTATTCTATTATTTAATTTAATTTATTATTTTATCTTTAGACGTGACTTAACCGAAAGAACCAAATAATATTGGGGACAACCAGACCACCCAGCAAAAAAAATCCACGCATGCGAGGGGGAAACACTGTATCCCATAGCGATAGAACAGGAGGAATCCACATTCGCTGTGCTGCCTTCTCCTGGCGAGCTAGAACCAGAAGTTCATTTCCCGGGTAATGCTCATTGAGCTGAGAAGATATTTTTCAAGGGCGACTAGGCCAGGGTATGGCACCACCACCAGGACGCCGACGGCAAAGGAGTTTTATAACATCTGTGTGTGATCCACCGACCCTCGCCGCTGCCTCCACGGGGCTGGGTTACAGACAGATCACGTGCAGCAGCGAAGCCACCACCGCCACCGACACCGCTAAATTATTTGGTGATGCCGTTTCTGCTGCGTTGACAGTGGTGCACAAATAACAACAACAACAATCACAACTCAACAGCTTTATAAACAACATTTCCACAAAAGGAAAAATAACACAGCAGGCCACGTTTCAGGCAATGGCCCTGCAGAGCATGCGTGCGTTGAGTTTGTCGGTGATTGCTAAAAGTCTCACTGTACACACGTGTGTTTGTATGCGGCTATATTTTGGAGGCTCTTATCTTCTAAATATTTATATAGCTGATCATGGTGTGTATAGACACACTGATGAACCCCTGGACATACTGATGATCCCCCGGAGACACTGCAGATTTGACATACAAACCATTCTCTGGACACACTGAAGACCCCCTGGACACACTGAAAATCCGCTGCATAGTCCACCAGACAAATAAATTGATCCTTGCGAAACGGTCAACCAAAAGGGCGGTCTCATCATGAGTCGATGAAGAAGAGACAGAGAGAGGTGGATCGTTTCTGGTACGCATCTTGTAGAAGCCCAGAAACAGCCTGGGGAGGAAGGTGGCTCGGTCACAGGGAATCGTGGACCAGGCCGACTCCAGAAGGACGTTAATTGACGACGCCGTCACTGATGCTGCTGCTGCTGCTGGTGTTGCTGCTGCTGCTGATGCTGCTGCTGCTTGGGACAGGGTGCGGGGTTTGGGCCACCTCCTCGCGAGAACTGCCGAAGCAGGAGAGCTCCATCTCGCGGTCCAGCCCTCGGCGGGTCGCGGAAGACTTGGGAGACGAATGGGGACAAAATGTTGCGAGATGTAAGCGCGCATTTAGTTATTTAGTTACAAAAAAAATACGTGTGAATCGAGAGCGTGCGAGGTTGCCACTGGGCATCGTGGCTGTAGAAAGAGACTCCGACTCGCTCTCTATCGCAAGGGCTGCAACTGCTACGCATATAACCTCATCGCCACTGTGCCCCCCACCCTCTGCCCACATCCCCCGTTCTCACCCGCCCCCATGAAGCAACGTTTCTCAAGATGTGGACACGACCCCCAGGGGATGCCTTTGTCATTAAGGGGGTGTGGGTGGTGCCGGGGGGGGGGGCGCAGTGAGGAGAGGGGGGGATTGGAGCCGCGACTCCTCTGCCCATTAATAAATAAATAAGTACATCAGCTGAGAAGGCGTCCGTTGAATCGCTGATATGAAACAAAATTTACGATCATCGATTGTCAGTCACTCGCGATTGGATCTCTTAAGCCTCAAGGCTCCGACATCTGTAGTGCGAGCCGCCTCCCCGCCACCCCCTCGCCCTCTCCCTCCTTAAACTACCCTTTCCCAGCGCGGTACAACAATACTCTCTGTATTTATAAAGCTTCTAAATGCGACCCACATTCTCAGACGGGTACGGCGGATTCTAGAAAGAGAACGCTTATCTACGTGCCCTTATTTCAGGAGAGACAAGAGAAACAACAAAACACAGTGACTCACAGGCAGAAAAAAATGTAAAATCTCGAGCCGGGAATTCAACACGGGCATGGAGCCAACAGCACGGATGGCAGGGGGTGGATTTTTAGACGTGAGGACAGCAAAGGAGAGAGAGAGAGAGCGACCTGCCAATGAGTGACCGTTCGATGGAGGCTTCGCCAGAAGCAGAGAGTGCGTGGAGGGGAGTAGAGTGAGATGAGAGGGGAGAGGCAGGAAAGTGCGTGGAGTGGAGTAGAGTGAGATGAGAGGGGAGAGGTAGGAGAGTGCGTGGAGCGGAGTAGAGTGAGATGAGAGGGGAGAGGCAGGAGAGTGCGTGGAGGGGAGTGGAGTGAGATGAGAGGGAGGAGAGTGCGTGGAGCGGAGTAGAGTGAGATGAGAGGGGAGAGGCAGGAGAGTGCGTGGAGGGGAGTAGAGTGAGATGAGAGGGGAGAGGTAGGAGAGTGCGTGGAGGGGAGTAGAGTGAGATGAGAGGGGAGAGGTAGGAGAGTGTGTGGAGGGGAGTGGAGTGAGATGAGAGGGGAGAGGTAGGAGAGTGCGTGGAGGGGAGTAAAGTGAGATGAGAGATGAGAGGCAGGAGAGTGCGTGGAGGGGAGTAGAGTGAGATGAGAGGGGAGAGGCAGGAGAGTGCGTGGAGGGGAGTAGAGTGAGATGAGAGGGGAGAGGCAGGAGAGTGCGTGGAGGGGAGTAAAGTGAGATGAGAGGGGAGAGGCAGGAGAGTGCGTGGAGGGGAGTAGAGTGAGATGAGAGGGGAGAGGTAGGAGAGTGTGTGGAGGAGAGTAGAGTGAGATGAGATGGGAGAGGTAGGGGAGTGTGTGGAGGGGAGTAGAGTGAGATGAGAGGGGAGAGGTAGGAAAGTGCGTGGAGGGGAGTAGAGTGAGATGAGAGGGGAGAGGTAGGAAAGTGCGTGGAGCGGAGTAGAGTGAGATGAGAGGGGAAAGGTAGGAGAGTGCGTGGAGGGGAGTGGAGTGAGATGAGATCGTGACTGATGTTGGCCGTGAGCGGGAATCCAAGTCGGGTCGCTGGGTCTGTAGAATAGTGCGCTAACCACTACACTACCGCTCCCCAAGCCTCCCCTCTTCCACACACACAATACAGAATCAGCCCCCGACTCCGTCTTGCAAGTCAACAGACAATATCAGCCCCCCCCCCCACTACCAGTCGGTAGGTGGGTATGGCGGGGAGTGGGGAAGGGTAGGGTGAATTGGGGGTGGGGGGGGAGATACATTGGAGGGGTCGGTGAGTGGGGTGATGAGTTGGGGGGGGGGACGGGGATGTGGCGAAGATGAGTTGGGGGGCCGGTGGGTTCCCGCTATGTTGAAGTGGCTCTACTGTTGCATCGTTGGGTAGGATTGAGGATGTCTGGGCGGTCGCGAGGGACTGGATTCCTGGGGTCCGCGCCTCACGTGGTGAGGATGGAAACGTTCCGGGGAGACACGTGGCGCTCGGGTCAGAGCACTCCATTGACCAATAGGAAGAGAGAGAGAGGGGGGGGGGTCATGCGCAGGTCATCGTTATTTACCATCTATTCCCATCGACATTCGTCTCTCCGCCATGATTACGACCATTATCACCCACGATGTCGTCTTCATTACGTGGGGGGGGGGGGCGTTGACGTGGCCGAGCAGTAGCGCGTTCGCTGCTTGCGTTGAGGAAACGTTCACGGCTGCCCTGGTCAATAATGCGGTGTGTATGAATAATAATGATGATGATGATAATACTACACCTCGTCTGCTTCACTCACAGTCGACGTGATAGACACCCCCCCACCACCACAACTGTGTAGCCAGTGCCAATGTCCAAATTTGGCAAATTGGAAAAATGACGCTGCAAATTACTCTGCATCGATTATACACACAGCAGCAATCATCGCCCGCTTACCGGCGGACTAATGTCCCGATGAGACTCATCCTGGTCGATTAAAACCTGATAATTATCATCATCCTCTGTATCATCGTCCTCATCATCATCATCATCGCCATACATCTTCATCATTATCAATAAGTAACATAATTTATCCATCGTTATCGTCTAACATTATCCTACCATAATAACTAGATATCAAATATGAATATTATCATCATCATCATCATCATCTCAAATCATCGTCATAATATCTGATCATTATACTCGTCAATCGTTGACGTCATCGCCATCATCATTCTTTTGGGCAAATCAATCAACGGCGGTTATCTTGGGGATGGACTGGCCCCGTCCATAAGACCGTGGGATTTCCACAGCTGTGATATCCGCGTGGGAGTTGTCCCGGGGCCGTGACCCCATCGCAGCCGCTCGCTAATGGACGCCGCGTGCCCGGAACCTCCTCCTCCTCCTCCCCCCCCTCGCTGCGCGTGGGATGACCGCGCGCCAAGAGGAACGCGATCCATTCCGCGCAACTGATTAAGGCGAAGTCACAAACACACCCACACACACACGCAGATGTACAGAGATACACACGCACGCATACACACAGACAGAAGCACACGCAGAAACCCACTCACACGCACATACACAGGAAAATATACACACACACATCCACACACACACACGCAGATGTACAAAGATACACACGCACGCATACACACAGACAGAAGCACACACAGACACCCACTCACACGCACATACACAGGAAAATATACACACACCCACACATCATATACAAAGACAAAAGTCATCCGTTTTGCCTTTAACAGAATGCTGGAGCAAGTGCTGTTAGCAAGCTCCTCTGAATGCCGGAATGACGAACGACGGGGTGGGTAGCCAGCAGCACGCCCGGCCGCCTTTGTCTCCAGAGTGGTGATGTTCACACATTGTACGGTGCAGTGTGCATACATCTGAAACGGTTCAGATAGTTGTTACAGATGTTGGCCGTGAACGGGAATCGAACTCGGGTAGCAGGATTCGTTGCGAGGGCGCTGACCGCAACACGACCGTTCCCCACATCCACACCCACAGATACACACATACAAAGACAAAGATCCCCCGCATAGCCTTCACAGACTGTAGGGGCAAGTGCTGTTAGCGAGCAACTATGAAGGCCGGAACGGTACACGAGGGGATGGGTGGCCAGCACCACGCCCGACCGCCTTTGTCTCCCCAGTGGCGATGTTTACACACCACACCAGGTACTGAGTCGACCTAGGGGAGGCCCATGACCGGTTCAAATAATCGTCACTGGTATTGGCCGTGAATGGGAAGCGAACTCGTGTCGCCGGGTTCGTCGTGCAGCGCACATCCACTCATATAAACACACATACACGCATCCGCACACGAATAAATATACACTCATACGCAGATACACAATCACACGCGATGCACGTATCCTCGTAGACACACCCAGATGTGATAGGTTAACTGGCGAGAGTAACTGGCAGATGCACCATTCATAATCCCCACTGTGTCAGCTCGTCGTGTGTTTGGCTACCCGCCGACGTTGTTGTGAGCGTCGATCTTACGTCCTCTGTTATTGATGAAGAACGACCTCTGGCACTGCTGGTGCCAGTCATCAGCAAAACCACTCGGTCCCAAATACTCCGTACCACATTAGCCGCATTTCTTCTTCTCTAACCCGTGCCGGGCCCTTTTAGCCCCCTCTAATCAGTCCTCAAACAGAGGCTGCTTGGGCAAGCTGTGGCTGGTCATGCGGGCGACATGACCCAGCCTACGCACGCAACCTCGCCTGCCTGCCTGCCGGAGGAGCTTTCATGGATTTGTGAGCTCGTCACACAATCCAGCCTGCAGGTTACACCGAGGATGGATCTTAGGCAGGCCAGCGTGAACGTTTAAACCCGGCGCAGATGTTCCATTAGAGGGGGTCCACGGGAGGGCATGGCTGTGGCCGAGAAGAAGCTTCGTGTGGAGGAGCGATACAGGCCGTGGAGTTTCCACACAGCGTAACCCAGCTGATGAAAAGATAACGCCGATTCAGAGTGAGACCTCCTCTGCAAACCGGCGCTGGTTCGACGATACCCTGCCAAGATACAGAAACGGCTTCGCCCTTTCCACAACTGCCTCATTACTCATGCAAAGTTGAGGGGGCGGCGTTTTAAACACACAGTCAGGTTTTGTGGCAAGCCGGCGACCTCAGCATCGTCCCACAACTCCTTTTCAGCGTGAGCGGCGACGACTGTACCAGCTCATGTATTATGCTGAACTTCTTTGGCACCCTACCTAGCCAACCGTGCGGGGGAAGGACAACTATCATCAGCATAGATGACACACGTGGTTGACTAACTGCTGGAGCAATCCCTTGACCGCACCCGGGGTATCGATCAGAGGCTCTCGATGCTTCTGTAACCAGATGGAAATTCGCACGCACGCGCCCACACATACACACGCGCACACACAGATACATGCACACGTGCGCATAATCCTATACACACTTAACCACACCGAGACAAATACACCCCTGCACACACAAATATGTCCCGTGCAACTGCAATGTAGGAACTTGGCGGGAGACGACCTTACGAGTAGCACACTCTTTTATTAACACCAACTTATATTACACGGGTGGCTAACTCCAGCCTTAACCCACGGGGTTCCCCCGGCTACATCCACACGGGCTCTTACGCCCCGTAGCCTCTCGGAACACACCCAGCCGGGGTGTCCGTCTCGACTCTGGGTCCCACAGTCTCGGTCCACAGGGACGTCAGACCACGGGTCCCACAGTCTCGCCTCCGAGCCACACAGGGCCCCGGCCCTCACAAGGACAGCGGGACTAGGGGTCTCAGGGCCTACCTCTGAACTCCATCTTCGGTCTTCGACTGGTTAACAACTCCCCGAGTGCTCCCGCGCGTCCCCCTATATAGTCCTTCATGCGGACGTCGCTGAGAGCACCCACCCCAGTTGACCAATCACTGCGCGCTGCCCACGATCCTCTTTCCCACCTTGTGTCAGCGCGCACAACCACGCACCCCGCGCCGCCCCGTAATCTCTCACTCCCGGCGCGCGCGTCAACACCACGCCTACATCCCGTGCCCAACCACGCACCCCGCGCCGCCCCGTGATCTCTCACTGCGGGCGCGCGTCCGAACCACCACTACATCACCCCCTACCACATAGCTCGCAGCCGACCCGGCTGCTATAAAAAAAAATCTTATTACCTCCCCCCCGTGTGTGTCCCGTAACACAAGCAACAACAACAACAACACAACACAACAAGAACAATATGTACAACGGGGCGGGCGACAACAATAAATGTGTATGCAAAAAAATGACTCGTGCAGCGTCCCTTCATTTCCGAGCGCCCCTTGAACGGGACATTACACCGGGCAGAAGGGGAACGCGGCGGCGAGCTCGGTTTATTTATTTATTTATGTTTTCATGAAAAGTGTTGTGTCTTAGCACGAGTCCGCCTGGCCGGTCCGTCGTACGGCACGAGACGCGGTTGACCGTCTGGTGGTGCCGGCAGTCCAGGAAGGCACGGGGCAGGCATCGGAGATCCGCGCGTGCCGCGGGGTTCCGGTTCCCGACGGTCAACAGCCGTCAGGTCCGAGACACCTGGGAGTGGGTCAGGTGGAGACACGTGAGGATCAGCCTGCGACACATCCCTCCCCGAGTCGACGGCCACATCACACGCTCGGTCGTTACGGCACAAAGGGAGGCCATGCGGTGCCGCGAAGGGTTTCAGCCGGGAGGGGTGTACGTACCAACGGCGTTTTTTCCATTTAATCTGGATACTCTGGGGTCGTGCAACACGCACAATTTCCACCGGTCCCCTCCATGGTCTCAACAATTTAGGGGACGTAGCCAACGGTGCATGTGGACAGTGCAGCCAGGCCTTATCGCCTGGTTTCCAATCGTGCGTATACACCTTTCGTTCATGCAATCTTTCGTTAGTGATCTGGCGAGACCTCGAATTCAACCTCACAGCCTCTCGCGCTTCAGCCAGTTTGGCGATATTAAATTTGATGTGGTCGGCCAATTTAGATTTTGCACGTGGCTGGGAAATCCCCAGTTGGACATCCATGGCCGGATCGGCCTCCCGCCCATACATGAGAAAAAATGGGGAAAACCCCATCGCCGCATGAGGGGCCATTCGATAGGCCACAAGTACCCCAGGTACCTGTAAGTCCCAATCAACCTGATCGTTGCAAATCTGTTGGCACAGCATAGAAGTAATCGTCCTGTTCAGACGTTCAACCATTCCATCAGTCTGCGGGTGGTACGGGGAGGTACGCACTTTCTTTGTACCCAACAGGTCGCACACCTCGCGCAACAAAACGCTCAAAAAATTCTTCCCTTGGTCCGTCAGCAAGCGTTCGGGGGCGCCTTCGTCCAAAACATAGCCCTGGACAATGGCATCCACCACTGCCGCAGCCGACTGGTTGGCGAGTGGCCACGCCATGGGCCATCGGGTGAAGTATTCTACGCCAACCAGCAGGTACTTATTACCCCTAGGTGTAGCGGGAAAGGACCCCAAGATGTCGAGCGCAACCAGTTCGTTTGTGCGCGAAACCTGAATGGATTGTAGCGGTGGATTAGCCACTATTGGTGGCGGTTTCCTTTGGGCGCACCCCACACATCCCTTAAGGATGTTTGCCACGTCGTTGCCCATACCCGGCCAATAATAGTCCCGTTGGATTAGGGCGAGCGTTTTGTGAAATCCCAAATGCATGAGTCGTTCGTGAGCAGCCAGAACGACCCTACCCCGCATAGCAAATGGCACAACGAGCACATGACGCCGAGACATGTTGTCCCACTTCATCAGGAGGCCCTGTCTGACCACCCAGGAACCGACCCGCGTCTCCCCCCCCCCCGGGAGCGTCAGCCTTCCGACGCAGCGTGAGTAGGGAGCTGTCGGCCATTTGGAGACGGCCCCACTCAATAAGAGGCAACGCTAGTAACGAGTCCCTCCCCGTGGGAGCGGCGGGTGCGTCGACCCCCGGAGCGTCAGTGGCGGCGAGCAAAACTTCCGCGGGGACGGCGACAGGGGGTTTACACCGCGCCGATCCCAGAAGACATGCGCATTCCGAGCGGGGCGGCAATCGCGACAAGGCATCCGCATTCAAGTGCCGCAATCCCTTACGGTAAATCGTCGTGAATTGGTAGTCTTGGAGGACCTCCAGCCATCGGGACAATTGGCCGGAGGGTTGCGCCACCCGCATAGCGTATTGGAGAGCCGCGTGGTCCGTACGAACAGTAAAATGATGGCCGTAGAGATACGGCCTGAATTGCTGTATAAAAAAAACGATCGCTAGCAATTCACGACGTGTTACACAGTAGCGTTGTTCCGCAGGTGACAAAACTCTGCTACCGTAGGCGACCACCCGTTCGACCCCCCCGACCACTTGTGAGAGCACTCCCCCGATACCCGTGTTACTGGCATCCGTGTCAAGCAGGAACGGTTGCGTGAAATCGGGGTAACACAAGGGGGGAGCCCGCACCAAGGCGTCTCGAAGGGAGCAGAACGCAGCCTCCTCTTCCGGCCCCCAGTGAAACCTTAATCCTTTAGCCGTCAAAGCGTGCAGGGGCCTGGCTATGATGGCAAAATGTTCGACAAAACGGCGGTAGTAGGAGGCGAATCCTATGAAGCTGCGGACTTCAGTGACTGAGGTTGGCGTTGGCCATGAGCTGACGCAGTGCATCTAAGCAGGGTCTGTAGAGATCCCTGAACGGCCAACGATATGCCCCAAGTACCTGACCGATTCCCGAAGCAGGTAACATTTCGCCGGTTTAAATTTTAATTTAGCGGAACGCATCCTGAGGAACACCGCTCTCAGTCGCTGGAGGTGCTCCTCGAAAGTCCGGCTGAAAACGATGATATCATCGAGGTAAATCAAACAGGTGTCCCATTGGAGTCCTGACAAAACCAATTCCATGAGCCTCTGGAACGTGGCGGGAGCAGAATGTAAGCCCATGGGCAATCGATTGAATTCAAATAGGCCTTCTGGTGTCCGGAAAGCGGTCTTTGGTTTCGATTCGTCATCGAGGGGCAATTGCCAAAATCCCGAAAGCAGATCAAGCGTCGAAAAAAACTGTGCTCTCGCCAAGGCATCCAGCGACTCATCCATCCTGGGGAGTGGATACGCGTCGGCCATTGAGATTTTGTTTAGGCGGCGGAAATCCACACAGAACCGCAAGGACCCGTCCTGTTTTTTAACAAGGATGATGGGAGCACCCCACGGACTGGAAGAGGGCGAAATGATGTCGGCCGCCAACATGTCATTAACAGCCGACTGCACATGCTCCTTCTCGGCTGGGCTGAGCCGGAAGGGATTCTGCCGAATAGGGGCCGCGTCACCCGTCGCTATGAGGTGGCGCAACAGGTCTGTGCAGCCAATATCGTACTTGTGTCTGCTAAACACGTCAGCGAATTCGAGTAGCAAGCCCCTCAATGCTCCCAACTGCACACTAGACAAGTTACCAGACCCAGCACACAACGAGTCCAACCACTCTGTCCCCTCCTCAAATGGAGGATGCGTATCGAGGCCCGAATCCGCGTGTGCAACGAGCTGTTCATCGACGGGTAGTGGCGCCGCGTGAGCCAGCACCGTGCCCTGTGTAATTACGGCTGGCCGCGACCCCGTATTCAGAACCATAACGAACGGCTCACTGTCCGCCCGCACCATGGTCTGAGCTACCGCTAAGTCGAGGCCCCCAACAGCTCTGTTTGACGGCCCCAACAGAACACCCTGTCCCGCCGCATCCACCCCGAGGGGTTTCCTCAATCGACGGGGTACCAACATTTGCGATCCCGGGGGTACCCGTACAGTCTGAGTTGCCAGCGCCTGAACCGTCGCACAAACCGTGCGTATTTTTGTAGGACTCGTCAAAAATGCAACCCGCTGTCCCGATGGAAGCTCAATGCAGGCCTGATCGATGAGAATTTTGATGGGCATTTTAGCCAGAAAGTCCATACCCAGTAAACAAGGAACTGCCAGAGATGATGATACAAAAATAGGACCCGCCAATTTGATATCGCCAATACAAATAGTCGCCCGAATCTGTCCGATGATTCCCAAGGCTCCCCCGTTCGCCGCGTAAAATGGTACGTCCACCGGCAAAAGGGGTCGACATTGGACGGGAAGGATGTTATAAATAAGGTCCGAAATTATAGTGGCTGACGCACCCGTGTCCACCAGAACCCGGACCTCAACCCCGTCAATAAAACCCGTTACCACGGACGACCCGGCCGACGCAGCCACTATCCTGTGGGCCAATTCGGACCATTCGACTGCTTACGGGCCGTGTACGAACCCCCCTCGCCGAACCGAATCCCCGGTACCCATACGCGGTCCCCCCACCGCGAAGCGGCGACCCGAGTGTGCCGTGTATGTGGACCGAGCGTGTGGGGTGCCGCGACTTGCCGGGGTTAGCTGGGACGACTTGGGGCCTTGGTCGTCGTTCGGACGTGGTCCCGTGGCGCGCTGACGCGGAGCCCGGCACCCGGACGCGACGTGACCCCGAAGGCCGCAGTTGTAACACATGACGAGGGACGTCTTGGGTTTCGGTTGCTCCAGCTTGCGGGACGAACATGTGGGCAAACGACCTCCCGCTCTCCACTCCCCCGGTCTCGACACGGTGAAGGCCTCCTCCCGAGCCGTAGCAGTCTGAGGCTCGGCGACCGTGGCGGCAGGTGCCGCGATCCCCGCCGATGCACAGACGACCGTCCACTTGCGCTTGAGGACCTCGTGTGCGTGAATACTTGTAGCAATCCCCAAGGAGCAGATGTCCATTTCGTCCGCCGTATTGATGGGGACTCCCAGGTCGTGAGCCAACGCCAGCAGCTGCTCTGTCACCATGGCGTCCTTCCCCTCCTTGTCCATGCGGGGAAAAGCAGCGTCCGCCAGGGCGAGCAGCGCCGTGCGATAGGCGAGCGTAGTTTCTCCAACTATCTTGCGCTGTTCGTAGAACTGGTGGCGACAGGTCGAGGGCGGTCCGAACACCTTAGCCATTAGATGTAGCGCGGCCTGGAGCGTTGAGCGGGACGACCTTGGGGCGGATGTGAAGGCCGCAAGCGCGTCGTCGTCGAGCATCGCTGGCAGCGCGCGTAGGGCAGTGGTGTCGGACCACCCCGACATTTCTTGATGTGCGAGGAACCTTCGTTGGAAGGCCCCCCAGTCGCCCCCATCTGCCTTGAACGCCGTCAGCGCGGGCAGTCGTTGCTGGAAGACCTGGTCGTCGTCCTCCGAGGAATGCTTTTCCCGCGCGCCGCTGTGGTTGACGAAAATGTCGGCTCCGTCGGCAGGCGCATGGTGGAGAGCTCTGGCGGGCGCCGATGACGCGGGCTGTGCAGAGTGGAGGTCTCCGACCACGTGGTGTCCACGCTTCCCGCCAACCGATGGTGGACCCTCAAAAATGGCGCCAATTTCAAAACTTTCGGCGCGAAGCGCATTCTGGCGGGATCCCTCCGGCCGCGCTCCCTCCTCCAACCTCGTAGTCATCCTTCCGCCTGCTGAAACGGTGATTTCCGCCAAAATTGAAGCGGCGGCGAGCAGCAACTCCGCCAGGCGGGAGTGTGCATCCTGTAGGCTGGTGTCGGAGGCGAGCGGAGCGTCGGCCATCGCCGCGAAGTGCTGCATCGGCGGCAACTCCTCGTCCTCTCCTTCCGAGGTTTGTGGCTCTGGTACGCCGTCGTCTTCCCGATCTCGCTCGTGGGTACGGGTAGTCTTCCTAGTATCCATCCTTTTGTAGTTGTAATGTAGGAACTTGGCGGGAGACGACCTTACGGGTAGCATACTCTTTTATTAACACCAACTTATATTACACGGGTGGCTAACTCCAGCCTTAACCCAAGGGGTTCCCCCGGCTACATCCACACGGGCTCTTACGCCCCGTAGCCTCTCGGAACACACCCAGCCGGGGTGTCCGTCTCGACTCTGGGTCCCACAGTCTCGGTCCACAGGGACGTCAGACCACGGGTCCCACAGTCTCGCCTCCGAGCCACACAGGGCCCCGGCCCTCACAAGGACAGCGGGACTAGGGGTCTCAGGGCCTAACTCTGAACTCCGTCTTCGGTCTTCGACTGGTTAACAACTCCCCGAGTGTTCCCGCGCATTCCCATTTATAGTCCTTCATGCGGACGTCGCTGAGAGCACCCACCCCAGTTGACCAATCACTGCGCGCTGCCCACGATCCTCTTTCCCACCTTGTGTCAGCGCGCACAACCACGCACCCCGCGCCGCCCGTAATCTCTCACTCCCAGCGCGCGCGTCAACACCACGCCTACATCGCGTGCCCAACCACGCACCCCGCGCCGCCCCGTGATCTCTCACTGCGGGCGCGCGTCCGCACCACCACTACACAACCAACGTAGACTGTTGGGGCCAGTGCAATGGAGCGACGCGACCAACAGCGCGTGAGGCTTTCATTGCGTACAATGAGGTCCTGTGGCTGAATGCCGCCAGGCCACGTTTGTATCTCCCCAGGGCTGAGTCGACCCAGGGGAGGCCCTCACCGACATACATACAACCAAAGACAAAGATGTCCAGTGCTGAGCGGGAATCTAACTCGGGTAGCCAGCCGGATACTTAGCGCAGTACGCTAACCACTATGCTACCGCTCTCCGCACGCATTCAAAGTCGAAGGTGAAGATTCCCCATATAGCCTTCAACGGACTGTTGAGGCAAGTGCTGTTAGCGAACACCACGCCCGGCCGCCTTTGCCCCCCCCCCACCCCTCATTGGCGATGTTTACACATCGAGGTACTCATTTGAGGCTGAGTCGACCTAGGGGAGGGCCAGCACCGGTAAAAAATAATCGTAACCGATGTTGGCCGTGAGCGGGAATAGAACTCGGGTCGCCGGGTTCGTAGCGCAGCACGCTAACCGCTACACCACCGCTCTTCACACGGACACACACACACATATAAAGGATGCTCACACAACACACTGACACCCCACCCTATCAGGCGTCACACCGCAGCACCAACACACACACACACCTGTGCGCCGCGCTCATTAGGGGTAAGCATCTGGGCGTCTCGGCTGCGTTAGGGGTCGCGTTAGTCCCCCCTCCCAACCACCGCCCCCCCCCACCACGCGCCAAAGTGACATTTTTACGTTTAATAATTTCTCCCCGAAGAAACTGCGATAATTGAAATGGCATGCAAATTAAAACTTCGCCGATAATTAAACCTTATCCGTTTCCAGAAAGTATAATTTAGGGCATAATTCGAGCGCACTGACTACCCCCGTACCCCGCCCCCCTTCCCCCATCTTGCCCCCCCCCCGCCCGCCGCCCCCCACCCTCTCGATCCACCCTCGACACGAAGGTTCGTGGGGGCTGCTATGGGGGAGGGGGGGGATTGCGGGGAGATGAGAGGGGTTGTGTGTGAGATGTGGGATGGAGGGGGGGGAGGCAAAGAATGGGGGGAGAGGGGGGGGCTGTGATGCCGTTAAGTTCAATCACCGGGCTCCATTCTCCTCGCAGAGTCTCTCGTCTCGGCCACGCGGCGTCTGCAGTCGGGAATCGACGACGGCGAAACAAAGCGAGGGGGAACAAAGGAGGAATGGGGGAGACGCGCGGGGAGCGGAGAGACGAACGAGACGGGAGGTGGGGGGGAAGGGGTGAGGGGAGGGGTGTGGGGGGGGCGGAAAGGTTGGGCGGAGGGAAGCGGGGGATGCGAGGTGGGGGGGTGGCGGCGATGTCACGGCAACGTCGGCACGCGGATGCGCGCGCTCAACAATGCCCACGGCAGCAGCAGCAGCTTCGGCTTCGTGGAATTCGTGCGTGGGGTCGATTCGTTCCCCCCCGCTCACCGCGAGGCGCTGAGAGTCCCAACAGAAGTGGACGGGTTAGAGGGAGCGAGAGAAACAGGGGGTGGGAGGGGATATTTGGGGGTCAGGGCTAGGGGGTGAACAGCTTTGAAGGTGGCCAGGAATACAGGTCGGTGTGGCCAGAGGTGGACACGGCACATAGGTGACCAGGACTAGAGGTGATGACGAGGGACAGAGTGAGAGAGACAGAGTGAGAGAGACAGAGTGAGAGAGACAGAGTGAGAGAGACAGAGTGAGGAGAGACAGAGAGGGACAGTGAGAGGAGATGAGTGAGAGGGACATAGTGAGGAGAGACAGAGAGGGACAGTGAGAGGAGATGAGTGAGAGAGACAGAGTGAGAGAGACAGAGTGAGGAGAGACAGAGAGGGACAGTGAGAGGAGATGAGTGAGAGAGACAGAGTGAGAGAGACAGAGTGAGAGAGACAGAGAGGGACAGTGAGAGGAGATAAGTGAGAGGGACAGAGTGAGGGGAGAGGGGGAGGAGGATCGGTGGCGCGTGGAGGAGACGAGCTTCGCGAGGTCGTCGCCACGTGATGGCTGCTGCTGTTGTTGCTCTCGTCTTGGCGCTGCACGACGACGTCCCTCGAGTTGTAGCGGAACACGGAGCCGGCGCTCGGCCGTGTGAGCGCGGTAACGTGGAGCCAAAGTAACGTGGAGGGGACAGAAGGGTAGGGGTAACGTAACGCAGGTCCCCTTCGCGAGTGTGAATAATAAATAGCCAAGGCGAGTTGCTGTGTGTGGGCAGAGCGAGGCAGGGCGTGGGAGCTGCACGATGAGGAACGGGAGAGAGACTGGGAAAACAATGTCGAGGCAACCAGGTGAGGCAGAGGATGGGACAGGAGGTGAGACAGCCGATAGGGCTGCAGATAAAACGTGGTGTGAGACGGGATTTGAAACAGGCTTTGGATAGGACGTGGGAATAGGGGATTTGGACGAATGTTGGGAGGTAAGATGAGACAAGGGGATGTGACACGGGTTGAGACGTGGGATGGGCGACTGGGGATGAGACGATTTAAAAAAAAACATCCATACATGGGATGAGACAGGATATGAGATAGGGGTTGAGACAAAAGATTCGACAGGAGGATGGGGGCGTGGGGGAGCGGTAGGAGGGGTGTGGGTTGGGACGGGATGGGAGATGTGAGAAGGGAAAGGGACAAACCCAGGGGCATGGCCACGTTTGCTCGGGGTAGGTGTGGGTCTCTAGGGGGTGGCGAGGGGGTAGCGAGGGGGTGGCGTGGTGGGGGGGGAGAGGCGTTGGAGGCGCCACTATCTGAGCGCCGACGCCGCGAGACGCCGCGAGACGCCGCTCGCTCTGCGGCATTAATCGCGCGCGGCGCCTCTGGGAGGTCGCGTCGCGCGTGGAAAATTGTGCTGCCATTTCACGAGACGCGACCGCCCCCCCACCCCCCACACACCCTGCACACACAGCCACTCGCCAAATACAACCTCCCCCCTTCCCCCCACCACTCCACTCAGAGCCCCCCCCCTCCACTCCAGCCCCGCGTCGACTCGCGAGAGGACGCGCGAGCTCGCGCAGCACAAAGACAAAGGCGCCCCGTGTAGCCGTGACAGACTGTTGGGGCGAGTGTTGTTTGCGAGCACCTGGGAAAGCCAACACGGCACACGAGAAAGTGGGTGACCAGAACCCACGCCCGACCGCCTTTGTCTCCCTAATGGCGATTTTTACACACAGCACCGGGTAGTCATTTGAGGCTGAGACGACCTAGGGGAGGCCCAGGATCGGTTCAGATAATCGTCACTGGTGTTGGTGACCTTGAGAGGGAATTGGACTCGGGTCGCAGCGCGCTAATCGCTCCACTACCGCTCCCCACAACCGCTACACACACAACACACGCATGTACATACACACACAAAGACTGACACACACAACACATACACACGAAGGCTGACACACGTACATACACACACACAAAGCCTGACGAACATACACACACAAAGACCGACACACACACACGTACGCACACAAAGCCCGACACACACACGCGGAGTGCATGCGCGCACGAGGCTCACGCACTCTCCGCTCGCCCACGGCGCCTCGCAGGCTTCAAAGCCATGGAGCCGCCCTCCCTCCTCCACCCCCCTCCCCTCCATTTCCAACTCATCCTCTCCCCCCTCCCGCCATCTCAAAGCCCCCGTCCACCTCTTTCCCATCTCATCCACCTCCACCCCCTCCCCTCCATTTCCAACCCATCCTCTTCCCAGCCCCCACCGCCGCCGCCACCTCCAAGTCCCCGGCGGCTCGCTCCCTCCACGCAGCTCCCTCCCCGGGCCTCCCCTACGCATCCGAACCGCGTCACGCCGCGCTGGCTCCGGGTTTGTATTCAAAGCGTGAAAACAAACAGCGAAGCGTGGGCCGTGCCGTGAAGGCCTCCTCCATCCTCCTCCTCCATCTTCCCCGCGCCGTCATTGCCTCCCCCGTGCCTCCTTCGTAGGGACCGCGGTGGTAAAACAACAACAAAAGCCGTAGTCCGCGCTCCTTCGACGGAGGAGGAAGATGGACGAGCGAAACGAGACGCGAACATCCGAAGGAGCTCTCTGTGGAAGCCCCCTCGTCGTGCTCGGCAGAACTCGACGTTGGCCTTGAGCCGCTGCACGAATTGCTGCCATCACGCGCAAGATGCCAATGTGTAGGATATGTAGGATATGCACAGGGTCAGTGTTATGGGCACTGTTAGTCTCTGAGCAATGTGAGTCTCGGTGCGATGTTAGGCTATGGCCAATGCTGGCCAATGGACCACACAGTTCACAAATATCGTCCGCGCTCCTTCAACGGAGAAGGAGGAATAGCAAAAGGACACAAACTCTCTCTCTCTGCTGAAGCCATCTCGTCGTGGCCAGGAGCAGCAGCAGGGCTGGACATTGGCATGTGGCTCCTGAAGCGCGCTGCTACTGGCATGACGCGTGTCGACGAGAGCGCGGAGGGCGCTGCACAGCTCCTTTAGACCCCCCCCCGCACTCCCCGAGAGGCCCTCACCCGGGTCACGCCCCGTCGCTAATAGCGGAGCCGGAGGCGCGGCCACACGCCAGGGCACGCAGCCACAAAGACAAAGATCCCCCGTGTAGCCTTTGGCAGACTGTTGGGGCAAGTGCTGCTAGCGAGTAGCAGCACCGATGAAGGCCGGAACGGCACACGAGGGCGGTGGGTGGCCAGCAACCGGCCTCTTCGCCTTTGTCTCCCCGGTGGCGATGTTTACACACACCGTTACTCATTTAAGGCTGAGTCGACCTAGGGGACGCGTAGGACTGTTTCAGATAATTGTCACTGGTGTTGACCGTGAGCGGGAATCGTACTCGGATCGCGGGGTTCGTAGCGCAGTGCGCCAAACGCCGCACCGCCGCTCCCCGCACTCACGCTCCTATCACAACAACAGCAGCAGCCATCCGCCGCTAAGTGGCGGTGACATCACCACGGCCAGCCCTTGTGTCAGGCTCGGTGCACTTTGAGGCCGACACGTGAAGTGCGCAAGGCGCGCCGCTCGCAAGAGGCTCACGGAACAGATCCAGGAGCTTCGGGTTGACTGACCGAGACGACCGACAGAGGCACGCCACCTGAGCTCCCCACTGTGCCAATTCCTACAAGTATACTGTACTCAGAGCCACCCCTATGGTAACGGCGACGCGGGGCGACGGCCCCCCTCACCCCTATAGAGGGCCCTGGGTCTGTACTCACATGAGTACACGTGGCCGAATAGGGTGTGGACCCACCCTCAAATAACCATCATTTGCGTTCGTCCGTGGGCCAAAACAGAAATTGCTACCACCTACGGTAGCAATGTTTGGTCGTACCCATTTAGGCACCACGGTGGCGAGACGTTAACTACCTGACGTCGTTTGCAGGAGGTCGTGGGGTCGATGCCGACCCTGATGCTGTATATTTGGAGTCTGCGTGTCTATCTCCTCGTGGTCGCGTGGATTTTTCTCCGGGTCCTCCATTTTTCCCCTCCACGTTGAGAAACGTGCGTTTAGAGTATTTCGCTGCTAGAAATGACCACGTGAAAAGCCACTTCGCTGAACTATCATTTGTGGCCAGGTCGCTTCTAAAAAACGCTAGATAGCTCAGTGGCCTCTACCTGGTAAAATAAAAAGTAAAACATAGTTTTGTTTCGTTAAATATGGCTGATACGAATTAATAACCTGATAACCCCCACTAATTTTTAATGGTAATCAGATAATTCACTGTTATTGGCCACGTAAACGAATCGTACCCGTCAACGTGATGCCACCTCAGGTGGTTCGGACAAGTGAAACACCTGGCCTGGGCACTGAGATGCTGCTGTGAGTGTCGCCCCTCTGCCACGCATTGTTTTTTTTCTGCCTCCAACTTCCCAGTCGCGTCATTCATGAGCCTCCTCCACAGAGGCCGATATTGACACCGTTGGTGCTAATCAGCAAGTCCACTCAGCTCCGCATCCTCCTGTGCCACACGCGCTCCATCTCTTCTCTAGCCCGTGGCGCGCCCGTTCAGCCCCCTCTCTCCGGCCAAACAGAAGCTGCCCAGGCATGCAGTGGCAGGGCATGCGGGCTACGTGAACCAGCCAACGCAGCCTCGGCCGCCGGAGGAGCCCACTGATGGGACTGTGTCCAGTATAGTTAAATCATCTTCGACAGCCAACTGAGACCAGGATATTGTGAATTTGAATGGAGTTCTAGAAGGATGCCTAACTACCACAGTGGATGAAAGACAGACATCTTAGAGATGAGAAATCAAAGATCAGTGGACAGATCGGCAAGATGGTATGCCATGGTCGTATGGACATGGGCTCATATTTACTCATCTACCACTATTATAGTCCACAAGATCTCCTTGCTTCGATTGTAATGCATCCACAATGTGTAGATGTTCCAGAGATGAAACTATATGCTGGAAATTACAATCGCATAGGCCAGGGGTGGGGACCGTCCGGCCCGCGGGCCGTATAACGTCGTCGAAATTATTTGGTCCGGTCCTGCCAAGGCAACCGCAGGCGGGACTCGAAATTCAATAAATCTCGGAGCAAACCTGGAAAAGCAGTTGCGAGTAGCAACATCATCAATAGCCAGCTAACATCACACGCCTCACCAAAGAGAAGCAGTTCCAGCCATCATATTAGGGGTGAGTTAATCAAATGTTTGACCAAATATAACAGGCTAAATTTAAAGTTGATAATTTTGTATGGCCCGCGAATTATGTTATAAATATCCAAATGGCCCTTGGTAGAAAGAAGGTTCCCCACACCTGGCATAGGCTGTTGAAAGACATAGAAGCGTCTTACTGGTTATGTTGATCTGATCTTGGCCATGCTTTCCAATGGCTCCTGCCAAAGTGTGAACGTCCATCACCCACTCAGGCATTATGTCATCTAATTAGATGACTCTATACCAAACGGCCACTTTCGTCAAAAATTTGAAGACTGCACGGAAGACATCTTCTCTGCCTATGTCCCTTCAATTGTGTCATCTTTAGTCGGGGAATAAGCAACCACCACCATTTATCTCCTCCCGTTGAATTGAAGGCGAGCCCACAACAGCGCGAGACTCACGGTCTTTAACACATAACAGCCCCTCTCCCTTCATTCTGTTTATTCGGAAAAACAGCAACTCCCTGTCTTTAAACTGCATCCTACACCAAGCCGAGAGCTGTCCACCTCTTGTGGTGACAGTAGCTGCAACTGGTCCACATGACCTCCTATATCACAGAGGTTCACTCAGCATGGGTCTAGTTCCCAACAGAGGAATGGCCAACGCTGCTCAGTGAATATTCAGACTTTCCACGGAGCCAGCTGTGGCAACTGCCTGTTGTTTCTGGAGGCTCTCAAAGGGGTATGTGTGAGGGTGGGGGTCAGTCCCCCTGGCATCGTCAGATGGGGTTTGTCCAGGGCAAGTAATGGACGCCTGTCCCCCTGGGGCCTCCGCACGTGCTTAATTGAATTTCCTTTTCATGGTCCTTTGGTAAATGCATTTAAGGTGGAGGAGTAACCAGCCCCTCACAAATCCAGAGCCCACATTAGTCATTGTGGTAGATGCGACCTTTCCACCCAGGTTGGAAGGACCACTCCTCCGCCCTCCGTTTGTTGCTTGAAGGGCGACTGCCTCCAACTGCGCAGTAGCATCCTACACGAGGATCATCCTCCACAGAGGCAGATCTTGACACCGCTGGTACCAGTCATCAGCAAGTCCACTCAGCTCCACGTCTTCCTGTACCGCATCAGCCCATCTGTTCTCTAGCCCGTGCCACTCATCCACCCACTCACACACTCACCTACCCACTCACCCACTTACCCACCCACCCACTCAAACACTCACTCTCCTATCAGCCCATGTCTTCTCTAGCGCGTGCTGTATCCGTTTATCCCCCTTTATCCAGCCAAACAGAAGATGCTTGGGCATGTGGTGGCTGGGCATGCGGGCTATGTGACCCAGCCAACGCAGCCTCACCTGCCCGGGGAGCTCATTGATGTGTCTAGATCTTTTTTTTAAACCATGATGGAGCGTAGGCCAACCAGCCTGAATGTTTCGAGGCGGCACAAGTGTTTCTGTAAGACAATCATACAAAGACAAAGACCCCCCCCCCCCCAAAAAAAAAGTCTTAACAGACTGTTGGGGCAAGTGTTGTTAGCGAGCACCTATGAAGGCCGGCACGCCAATCCTACACACACTCACACACGTACACCCAAGATAAATATCCCCCATCAAGTCTACATACACCGTCACGGTAAGTGATGCGAACAATCACATGTCAAGGTCGACACGGCGCATGAGAGGGTATTGCTGTGGCTAGAACCGCCTCGGCCGCCTTTGTCTCGCCAATTCTGTGTTTTTACACATCTTGGCAGGTACTTACCAAAGTCACACACACACAGGAGAAACGACCCAATGGCGCACACACTTCCACACGAAGCTGCTACCCTCCCCTTCTACACCTACACACCCCACCCAACACACCCCCAATCATCGAGGCACGGAGAGAGCCCTCCACGCACACAGCCTCAGCGCCCTACTCCACACACACACACGCAACACTCCAACCTTCCACACACACACCCTCTACACACACACTCACCCTCTACACACACACTCTCTACACACACACTCTGCACACACACACCCTCTACACACACACTCTCTACACACACACATCCTCGACACACGCACACCCTCTGCACACACACACCCTGCACACACACCCTCTACACCCACACACACACACACCCTCTACACACACGCACACCCTCTACACACACACACCCGCTACACACACACTCTCTACACACACACTCTCTATACACACACATCCTCGACACACGCACACCCTCTGCACACACACCCTCTGCACACACACTTTCTACACACACACACCTTCTGCATACACACTTTCTACACACACACGCACACACGCGCTAGCCACACGCACCACCACACCCATCGCCTCGCGCAACCGCGCAGCTCCAGACCACAACCCCCGCTCAGTGCCACCCCCCCCTCTCCCCCCCTCCCCGCAGGCCGCCTCCGCTCCCCAGCAGCGGACGCGCTCCGCGTCTCCGAGGGCAAGCGGATCGCTGCTCCCCCCAGGGGACCCAAGGGGGGGGGTCACTGCTCCCCCCAAGGGACCCAAGGGGGAGGGGTCACTGCTCCCCCCAAGGGACCCAAGGGGGGGAGTCACTGCTCCCCCCAGGGGACCCAAGGGGGAGGGGTCACTGCTCCCCCCAGGGACCCAAGGGGGAGGGGTCACTGCTCCCCCCAGGGGACCCAGGGGGAGGGGTCACTGCTCCCCCCTCGCCCTCGTCACCCGCGCGTCTTCCTTCGTCTGCCTCGAGTTCGATTCCCGAGTCGTCTATTCGGAACCGCACCCACCCGCGCTGCCCAGCGTGGTGAAGTATGGTCAAAGCCCTGCATGACGGACATGTGTACGAGAGCACTGCGTTAGCGCTCTTCCCGTGTCTCCTGCGTCCCCGTCTCGTCCCGATGGCCCCTCTCTTTGCTGCGTCTCCAGCCACCAACTCCGTCCAACATATATCGGGTTGTCTCCCCTCGCCCGTGTCTCTCTGTACATCTCTCCCGTTCTCTCTCTCTCTCTCTGTGTGTGTCTGTACGTCTCTCTCTCTCTCTCTGCGTGTCTCTCTCGTTCTCTCTTTCTCTCTGCGTGTCTCTCGGCTCTATGCTTGTCAATGTCTCTCTGGATCACTGCTCTCTCTCTTTGCTGTATGTTTACGATCAGTGGAAACCAGAAGATGCTCGCTCGGTGTCGGCGGCGCTTTGCTTCGTTCATCGTTTCGTTTTTTTGGGGGTTTTTTTTTCAATGCTTTGCTTTATGTGTCCCCCCCCCTG
The DNA here is from genome assembly GCF_965212315.1 of Lampetra planeri. Classification (NCBI taxonomy): domain Eukaryota; kingdom Metazoa; phylum Chordata; class Hyperoartia; order Petromyzontiformes; family Petromyzontidae; genus Lampetra; species Lampetra planeri. Next base: position 1,087,852 of record NC_136115.1, read on the forward strand.
TTTAAATGAAAGATTTTACGAAAGATGCAAAGCTCTGTTCCTTCTTATTGCCCCCCCCTCTCTCTACCTCTCTATTCCATGGCCGCGTGCGTCTGCGCGTCCCCGCGTCTCGCTGTCTCGCTCCAACAAACATCTCAAAGCCGCTGTGTTCGCGTCTTGGCGAAGTGAGATTTTTGCGGCTACGAGGAGGGAGGCGGAGGGGCGGAGAGGGGGATGGGTAGCGGGGGGGGGGCTGTGGGGGGCGGGGGCAGCGGGTGAGTGTCGGAGCCCAGGCGGGGATGTGGGCGAGACGGACGCGACTGGCCTGCGATATCGTGCTTCTTCAGATTGTCCACCACCACCCCGTCCACCGCGCACCCGCCCGCTTGCCCACGTCTCAACCCCCACCCCGCCCTCAGCCCCTCCTGCCCCCCCCCAACAGCCCCGCCCCCGGGTCCGGTGTCCGCGCCTCCCACGATCGATGGCGCCGCGTGCGCGCGCGGCCGCACGGAACGAGCCGCCGCCGCCGTGGCGGAAAAAGTCGCCCGGAGCTTGGCGCGCGATCCGCCGACCCCTTGTGGCCAAGAGGTTCGAATCCCAGTTCAGGAGGAGGAGGTGGGGGGGAAGTGGGTGGGAGGGGGGTTGGTGAAGGGGGCGGGGGTGGAAGTGGGTGGGGGGGAGGGTGGGTTGGTGAAGGGGGCGGGGTGGAGGTGGGTGGGGGGGAGGTGTGTGCAGAACCCGGACTCTGTCCCCACGCGACTCGGTGGTGCTGGTGGTGGGGAGGAGGATGAGGAGGTGGTGCTGGTGGTGGGGAAGAGGAGGAGGTGGTGGTGGGGGGTTGGCGGGGTAGGGTCGCGCAGACCTCCACGGGGTCGCAATGCCGTGCCCGAGTCCTCGGCGAGTCGCCGGAACTCGGTCGCCCGCTGCTGATTTCGAGATTGAATCAGCGTCCCGATGCGCCTCGAAGTCTGCAGTATGGTCAAGGCAAATCCAATCCCGCGGCCACATCCCAATTGTAGCCAATCCCACGTTCATTCCCATCGCAGGCCACTTGTTCGGACGACCCTGTCAATGTCAATCTGAGAATTCCCAGGAATTTTTTTTTTCAAATTCCCAGAAAATCCCATATTCCCAGACATTTCAAATCCCCAGTCAATTTCAGTGAATGTCAATTATAGGCAATCCCATAAGGGTTTTTTTTACAATCGCAGGAAATCCCAAAGAATCTCTACCAATCCCAGCCAAATCCATATTCGAGCTAATCCAAGATATATCCCAGCCGGTCGCACACAATCCCAGCCGACACCACTCGCCCTCCCCCCACCACGACCCTTGGCGGTTCCCACAACCAGGGCACGAGGCTCCACACCGCCGAAGGGAGAGAGAGAGACGCGAGGTCATGGGTAAATTCTTAAAAGTAACCTTGCGGCTGTCTGTTAAATGATTCAAGGTTTGAGCTCGACTGAACTGAGAGGATGTTCGGTGTTTCTATGATATTGCATTGTGTTTGTTATAGGATAATAGGAGTGTTACTTAAAGGGGCCTTTACTCGTAAGATTGGCTGTTTAAAGGTGCCAAGTTTCTTAAAGGAACCTGGATCTGTTAATGAAATAAATAGTCCCAAACATACGATTCATCTTTGGGATTTTTTTTTCTCTATTGAGCATGCACTTTCTGTGTTTAAAGAAGCATTGGTCTGTTGATTAAAATAATATATACTTGTCTGTTACTGGGTCTGGATATCTTAAAGTAAGGGATGTTGTTAAGTAATGAAAGGGTGTTGTGTCAATCACTGCAGTGACGCTCTACACTTTGCTTTCTCTGTGGACTTGGGGAGAGGACGCTCGGACGTGATCACGTGATTTGACCAATCCCAGTTCCACGTTGGGGAGTGATGGGACTATGACCCGAGCTGAGACCTGACCCTTGACCTGACCCCAACTCCCCCCGCACTCTTACCCCTCCCCCCACTACTACACCACCACTACACCACTACCCCACTACCACCCCGACCACCGCGTAAAGGTCGCGACATCTACTGCTTGATGATGATATCAGGAGTCGAGCTTCGCTGGGGGTAACGTCACGTGGTGAGGTCACTCGGTAGTTACATGACTCAAGACAACCCCTCTGGTTGGGGAGGGGGAGGGGGGCGGGGGAGGCGGTGGGGTTAGAGGTCACGGTTGTCGTTACTGGTAAGGTGGCAATTTTAGAGTCCAGGTAGCCAAAAGTTGCCCCTACAGACGTGAATTCTAAAATCTACGTGGAACTTTCAGTGTTACCCCTCGTGTGCGTGGTGGGTTACCTCCGGGTCCTCCGGGTTTTCCTCCCCATATGAAACGAAACACTAGTTCGTGGTATTGGGCAAACGTCCCAAATAACAAAACAAGCCTGCTTAGAATATTTTGAGACTCAGCGCAAAGTTCTGTTTTTTAATGCGGCAAATACGTGACGCAATTATTATTGGGTGTGGATTAAAATGATGACGATGATTATGGGTGCTCAATGAAGAGCGGCTATGAGAGATGGTCCTTCTGTTCAATCGCTTTGTCTCAGAGTCGGTGGATTGCATATCCGCCCGCCCACCCACCCACCACCTTCACGTGTCTACTTGGGGCATTGCGAAGTCACACGGTCCTTGGTTTGGTATTCGCAGCTACAAAACCATGGACCATATGAACTTCGTAGAAGAGTTCGAGCCCCGGTGAGGGTTATGTTTCGATCACGGTGAGCTGTAGAGTCGGATTGTGTTGACTGCGTGTTTTGTGAGGGTTGTTCTGAGCACGGCCATGCTTGCTGTTACAGATGAGTTATGGGTTCGGGTCGAGACCAGCGTTAGGGTTAGCTCTGGGTCGCGTTGGGTTAATCATGAAAATTCGTTTAATTTTCACATCGCGCCCCCATATACGCCGTGGCGTCTCAGAACGCAAACATTATAAGGGCACCCCCAGTGGCAGCTGTCTCTATGGGCGTGTGACTTAGCGCCTGGCCTGCAATGGGGGGGGGGGGTGGTGGGGGTGCTATGGTTTCTGCTGCTACTGCTGTGTGTAATTCGAATTGAGTAATTTGCGGGATAATTGTCGAAATTGGCAAATGTGCGTTAACGCTGCGAGCGGCAGGGCGAGGGTTGCAGGTGAAGCTTATCTGCCCCCGCGTATCGGGGGCGAGGGGGGTGAGGGGGCGAGGGGGGTGAGGGCCAATTCGCACTCAGTTGCCAAACCTCTGACGAGGCATTGGTGCTGACATAGCTCACGCTTGGCAAACACCGAGGACTCGCCCAGACTTCACTCCACCCCCACCACTCCACCCCCACCACTCCACCCCCACCACTCCACCCCCACCACCCCGCCCCCCACTGCCCCCTCGAGCCATGACGCGAGTCGGAGTTGCGTCTCCCGCCTCGCGTCTCAACCGCCCTGACCCCGGGGGGGGGGAGCCGGGCGCCGCGCCACCACGCGCGAGGAAAACAACACCGGGCGCCTCCTCCTACCCCACGAACTACCCACCCCCTACACAAAGACAAAGATCCCCCGTGTAGCCTTCACGGACTGCTGGGGCAAGTGCTGTTGGCGAGTAGCGCCTATGAAGACCGGCACGGCACACGAGGGGGGGGGGGGGGGGGCGGCAACACCACGCCCGGCCGCCTTTGTCTCCCTAGTGGTGATGTTTGCACACCGTACCAGGTATTATCCACTTTGATGCGGAGTCGATCAAGACAGGTTGTAAAAGTATTCGCCACACACACAAAGTGCTGTTAGCGAGCACCTATGAAGGCCCGTACGACCCATGAAGGGTTGGATGGCCAACAACACGTTACGCACACGTACATACACTGACACATACATACACACATTCACGTAACAAAGACAAAGATCCCCCGTATAGCCTGCAACAAACTGTTTGGACAAGCGGTGTTAACAAGCACCTATAAAAGCCGGCACGGCAGACGAGGGGGTGGGTGGCCAGCACCAACGCATTGCCACTGGGGATACAAAGGCTGCCGGGCTCATTTGAGGTTGAGTTGACCTAGGGTAGGCCCAGGGCCGGTCCAGGAAAACGTCACTGGCGTTGGTGGCTGTGAGTCGGAATCGAACTGGGGTCACCGGGTTCATAGCGCAGTGCGCTAACCGTTGCACTCCCGCTCCCCACACGCACAGTACACACACACAGCACACACACACAGCACACACACACAGAACACAGCACACACACACAGCACACACACACATCACACGCACAGCACACACACAGCACACACACGCGCACACACGCACAGCACACACACAGCACACACACACACAGCACACACAGCACAGAACACGCACAGCACACACACAGCACACACACACAGCACATACACAGTACACAGCACACAGGCACAGCACACAGCACACACACGCACAGCACACACACAGCACACACACAGTACACAGCACACACACACACAGCACACACACATACAGCACACACACAGCACACGCACACAGCACACATACACAGCACACACACACACGCGCGCGCGCGCGCGCACTCACGCACACAGCGGCGCGTGACCGGCCTCGGTCACGAGACGCGCGCCCCGCCTCGTTATCAGCGCGCGCCCCCGGCACCTGCTATCGCTGCGCCGCACGTGTTGTGGGTGGTGGTGGGTGGTGGTGGTGGTGGGGGAAGAGGAGGAGGAGGCGCGCGGTGCTGACAGTCTCTGAGCGGGCGAGGAGGGGCGGTCGGGGAGGCTCTGGAGGTGCAGGGGCCGCGAGGTCACGCGTCCGTCCGCCCCGGGCGGGAGGGGCCGGGGGCCCACCCTGGGGGGGACCCCGAGCCAGATGGCTGAGTGCGTGGAGCCAGTTTTTTTTACTTGTGAAGCCTCCACGGCTTCCGTGCGTCTGTGCTTCTCTCGTGCTCTCGTTCTTCACGCTCGCGGAAACTCGAGCGAGGCGGAACTGCCGCCACAGGAGACGCGTAACGCGTCGTGTGTATCTGCGGGTGTTTGTGTGTCTTTGTCTTTTTTTCTGTGTGTGTTCGCGAGTCTGCGTGTGTCTGTCTTCTTGGGTGTATATGTGTGTATTCGCGTGTGTGTGCGTGCTTCTGCGTGTCTTTGTGTTGTTCGTGCTTGTGTGTGTAAGCGTGTCTCGGTGTGTGTTTCTGATGGTGTCTGTGTGGGTGTGTGCCAGTGTATAGTGGTGTTTGTCTGCCCGTATGTGCACCCATGTGTGTACACACGTGTGTGTGTGTCACACGCATGTACACAGACACGCCGACAGTGTGCAGTCAGCCTGTGTGTCTGTATGTATGCGTATGTCAGTGTGTGTCAGTGTGCCTGTGTGCTTATGTGTCTGTGTGGCTGTTTGTCAGTGTGTGCTTGTCTGTGTGCTTGTGCGGCAACGTATACACGTCCTAGTGCCCGTGTGTTTGTGTGTACCCGTGTCCGTGTCTACACGTGTGTGTCTACACGTGTGTGTGTCTACACGTGTGTGTGTCCGTGCGCGCGGGAGGGCGTGGGGGCGGGGGCAGGAGGGGATGGAGGGGGCGCTTTATAAATAAACAGCCCGCGGGCAGGAGCCGCGTGCGTGGTGGATTCGCGTTCCTTTTCCCCCCCGCTCCCCTTCACCCCCCCACCTCTCCTTCCCTCCCAGAGCCCCCCCCCCACCTCCTCCTCCCCTCTCACCGCCCACCCCTCCCCCCGGGGGCGCTTCTCAGGTTTAATCCCCACGTGTTCTCAGCGCGGGCGGCGTCCTCTCTCGCGCGTGGAGCGAGGGGAGATTTGAGGCCCCACTCACGAACCCTGCCACCCGCGCCGCCGCCGCCTCCTCCTCCTCCTCCACACTTATTCTCCGCCGCGTCTGGACGCGTTTCTTGACTAATCGCGCCGGGGCTGGGAGAGAGAGAGAGAGGGGTGGGGGAGAGAGAGTCGCGTGGAGTCGTGCGTGCCGCGTGTGATTGATGAGTCGAGCTGGGATGGTGTGTGTGTGTGTTGGGGTGTGTTGCGTGTGTGTGTTGGGGGGTGTTGTGTGTGTGTGTTGGGGTGTGTTGTGTGTGTGTTGGGGTGTGTTGTGTGTGTGTGTTGGGGTGTGTTGTGTGTGTGTGTTGGGGTGTGTTGTGTGTGTGTGTTGGGGTGTGTTGTGTGTGTGTGTTGGGGTGTGTTGTGTGTTGGGGTGTGTTGTGTGTGTGTGTTGGGGTGTGTTGTGTGTGTGTGTTGGGGTGTGTTGTGTGTGTGTGTGTTGGGGTGTGTTGTGTGCGCGCGCGTGTATATAGTGGGGAGCGGTAGTGTAGCAGTTAGCGCGCTGCGCTACGAACCTTGCAACCCAGGTTCGATTCCCGCTCACGGCCAACACCAGCTACTATTATCTGAACCGGTCCTGGGCCTCCTCTAGGTCGACTCAGACTGAAATAAGTACCTGGTGCGATGTGTAAACATCGCCAATTTTGGTGACAAAGGCGGCCGGACGTGGTGTTGGCCACCCATCCCATCGCGCGCCGTGTCGGCCTTCATATGTGCTGCTCGCTAACAGCACTTGCCCCAACACCGTGCCCAGGCTATACGGGGGATCTTTGCCTTTGTTTGCGTGGCGTTACGGTTAGCGCGCTGCCCTACGAACCCGACCACCAGAGTTGGATTCCCCGTTCCGGTCGTAATCGGCACTAATGCTCGCTAACAGAACTTGCCCGTGAAAGGCGGTACGGGGGGATCTTTGTGCGCGCGCGTGCTAACTTGCCGACACACGACCACACACACCACGCGAGCAGCAGCAGCAGCAACAACAACAACAGCAGCTGCCACTCGCCACTCGCTAGTGGCGCCGTCACCACTGCGCTTGTGCCAGGCTAGGTGCACTGCGGAGGCCACGTGAAGCTCGCTCGCGCGATTTCCGCTGGAAAGACCTATGACGTAAAAACAAAGGCAGATTATCCCCGTGTAGCCTCCACGGCCTTTCGGGGCAAGTGCTGTTCGCGATGACCTTTGAAGGCCGGAACGGCACACGAGGTTGTGTGTGGCCAGCACTAATGCTGATGTTGACATTTCAGGATGAGTCGACCTGGGGGAGGCCCATGACCGATAATCGTCGGCCCTAAGCGGGAATCGAATCGAGCGCGCTAACCGCTACACTACCGCTCCCCACACACACACACAGACACGCGCACACCACACACGCATACACACCTATTCCACACAGACAAAGGACCCCCGTATAGCTTTATCGACTGCTTTGTCAAGTGTTGTTATGGAGCACCTACAAAGGGGCGTGAAGGGCGGTGTGGCCGTGACGAAACCCGGTCGCCTTTGCCTCCACTGTGCTAATATTTACACACAAAGACAAATGTCCCCCACATAGCCTTCACAGACTGTTGGGGCAAGTGCTGTTAGGGAGCACATAGAGAAGGCCGGAACGGCCAGCACCACGTCCGACCGCCTTTGTCTCCCCTAGTGGTGATGTTTACGCACCGCACTAGGTACTAATCTGAGGCTGAGTGGACCTAGGGGAGGCCCAGGATAGGCTCAGATGTTCGTTACTGGTGTTAGCCGTGAACGGAAATCGAACTCAGGAGGCTGGAATCGTAGTGCAATGCGCTAACCGCTACTCTGCCGCTTCGCCCTAACAGTGCTAATATTTACACACACACACACCCACAGACACACACACCCACAGACACACACACCCACACACACACACCTACAAACACACACACCCACAAACACACACACGTACCACTCAATCACAAGGTCACAGAACCACACCGCCTCAAACTTACACATTACTATATACGCCACGCACATCAACACAAAGGAAAATATGCCCGTACAGGCAAAGTCGATTGTTGGCACCAATGCTGTTATGGCGACCACCTATGAAGGCCAGAACGGCTCACGAGGGAATTGTGTGTGACCAACACCACGTCCGTCCGCCTTTGTCTCCCCAGTGCTTGTGTGTTACACAACGCACCAGGTACTGTACTCACTTAAGGCTGAGTTGACCTGGGGGGGTGGCCCAGGACGGGTTCAAATATTCACTGTCACCGTTGTTGGCCTTGAGCGGGAAGGGAACTCGACGGTTGCCTGGTTCTTTGCGCATTGCGCTAACCACTGCGCCCACCGCTCCCCAGACGCACTCACGCACGCGTACACACGAACACAAACAACGACACGTGAACCGCCGCCGCCGCCACCGCCGCCGCGTGTTCACTCTGTGTACACTCCGTGTTCACTCTGTGTACACTCCGTGTACACTCCATGTTCACTCTGTGTTCACTCTGTGTTCACTCTGTGTACACTCCGTGTGCACGACGTGTGTACGACGTGTTCACACGCGCGCCGCTCGATTGCTCGTCGGCCGTAAGTAGGAGCGTCAAAACGCCACGGCGTGAACGCTGCGGCCAGACGTGCGCGTCTAAAGGTCGGGTTTACGCAGAATTTAACACCACTGCCGCCCGCCCCTACTGCACACACATCCCCCCACCACTCTTTCCGCCCCCCTTAACCCCCCCCCCGCCTTTCCCCTGAGCCCGGATACCCGGGCCCGCAGGGAGGAGGGAGGCTTCAAAGCTTCCGACGCGCGGAGCCAGAACGCTTTTACACCCGCAGCACTCACACGCACAGGCGCACACACACACGCGCACACACACTCACACACACGCCCACACACACACACTCGCGCCGACACGCGCACACACACACACTCGCACACACACGTGCACACACAAGCACACACACACTCGCACACACACAAGCACACACACACTCGCACACACACACGCGCACACACACACTCACGCACACACACACTCACGCACACACACTCGTACGCACACACACGCACACACACACTCACACGCGGGAAGAGAACGCGTATTGTGCGTGCGTGTGGCGTGTGTTTGTATATATAAAGACAAAGATCCCCCGTATAGGCTTTAACAGACTGTAGGGTGGGAAGTGGTCTTGGCGAGCACATATGAAGGCAAGAACGGAACACGAGAGCGTGGTGTGGCGAACACCACGCCCGACCGCCTTTGTCTCTCTGATGTTTACACACCCCGTACCAGTTACTCGTTTCAAACTGAGTCGACCTAGGGGACGTCCGGTAACCGTTCAGACATTCGCCACTTTTGGGTCGTGAGCGGAAGTCGAACTCGCGTCGCCGGGTTCGTAGCGCAGCGCGCTAATCGCAGCGCCACCGCTCCCCACGCAACACACGCGCGGGGCTACACACACGCATACATACAGACAATGACGCAGACACACACGTACACACAGACACACACAGACGTACACACAGACACACACAGACGTACACACAGACACACACACCACGAACACACGAGTCCGGATCCCCTAACGCAAGGGGCGGATTTCGCGTTCCGCGAGGTCGCGCAGCCTCTGGGCTCCGCGCCAAAGTCGCGCCGGGACTCGCGCCACGGGCAGACGTGCGCGCACATGTGCCAAACACACACACACACACGCAGATATACACACACACTAACACACGCAGATACACACACGCAGATACACACACACACTAACACACGCAGATACACACACGCACATGTGCCAAACACACACACACACACGCAGATACACACACACAGATACACACACGTACATGCACTGACACGCAGATACACGCATGCAAAGACAACAACAACCGCCTTTCGCCACGAAGTGGCGGTGACGTCACCACGGCGCTTGTGCCAGGCGATGTGCACGTGAAGTGTCGAAGGTAGCTAGCAGGAGGTCACGGGACAGGCCCAGGTGCCATGAGTTGACTGACTGAGATGACTGGCAGATGTACCACCTGTGCCCCCTACTGTGGCTACTTGTTGCGCTTTATGCGACGGGCGCTCCGAGCGTTGTTGTGAGCGTCGCTCCTCCGCCCTTGTTATTGCAGGAGGGCGACTGCCTCCAACCGCCCCAGTAGCGTCCTTCACGAGCCTCCTCCTCCTCCAGAGAAAGTGATCTTGACACTGCTGGGACCAGTCATCGGAAAGTCCACTCAGCTCCACATCCTCCTGTACCACATCCCTCCATCTGTTCTTTAGCCCGTGCCGCACCCAAATAGCTATCTCCACTCGGCTAAACTGAAACTGCTTGAGTATGCGGTTCATGGGCAAGCGGGCTACACGACCTAGCAAATGGAATTGCCTCGCCTGCCTGAGAAGCTCACCGATATGAATGTGTCTAGATATTGTCAAGATCTGTGAGCTCCTCATACTGTAATCCAGTCTGGTTAAACGCGGAATGAAGCGTAGACACGTCCACCCTGAATGTTTCATGCCGGAGCAGCTGTTCCTGTAAAGACGTCCACGTTTCACAAACACAGACAAGGGAGGGCATGACTGTGGCCGAGAAGACCCGGAGTTTCGTGTGGAGGAGCGATACAGGCCGTGTAGTTTCGACAGCATAAACCAGTTGATGAAAAGATAACGCCGCTCCACTGATTCAGAGGGAAACCTCCTCTACAATCCGGGGCTGGTCAGACGCCGCACTGCCAAGACGCAAGCGTTTAGATGATTTTGTTGCGATACATGTCCACGTGATAAGCAACTTCGTTGATCTATCATTTGTGGCCAGGTCGCTTCTGAAAAATAAGCTAATAGCTCAGTAGGTTTTACCTGGTAAGATTAAACAAACTGTTGTGTTTATTGAAACATTTTATTCAGTGATTTGATGGGCTTTCTAAATATGGTGCACTGTTGTCGTGTTTTTGTATTGTTTGTTAGTTGTAACGTTATGACTTTCCCCGACTGCACATCTGTGAAAACGAGCTGTATAGCTCATTGGATGCCTTAAGTGCCAATCCAGATTCTGACACGAGAGCTCCCTCGGTCTCATTCAGAAGCTACCTGGCCACACGTAATAGCTCAACCGAGCAGTTGGTCATGTGGACATTTACAGTGGCAGTGAAATACTCTAAACGCGTGACCACGGGGGGGGGGGGGGGAGACACGCAAACTCCAAATATACAACAGGTGTCAGGGTCGGGATCGAACCCACGAACTCCTGTATACCAGGCAAGGTCGTTAACATCTCGTCACCGCCACACAAAAGACAAAGATCCCCCGTAAAGTCTGAACAGACTGTTGGGGCAAGTGCTGTTAGCGAGCAACTATAGACACACACAGACACACACACAGACGCACAAACAGACACAGGCGCGCGCACACAGACGCACACACATAGACACACAGAGACACACACAGACACAGACACACACACACACATACGCACACACACACACAGACGCACACACATAGGCGCGCGCACACGGAGGATCGCTCGCGCCCCGCTCGGCGACTCGTCTCGGCACCACGCAGCCGCCACCCCTGGGAGCGCGGCCAGCTGCCGTCCGCTACAGCTACACACACACGCAGCTACAAAGACAAAGATACCCCGTGTAGCCTTAACAAACTGTTGGGGGCAAGTGCGGTTAGCGAGTAGCACACATAAAGGCCGACACGGCACAGGATTGGGAAGGTGGCCAACACCACGCCCGACCGCCTTTGTCTTCCTCGTGGCGATGTGTTTTTTTTACGCATCGCACCAGGTACTCAATTGAGGTTGAGTCGACCTAGGGGAGGCCCATGACCGGTTCAGAGAATCGTCACTGGCGGCCACGTTCGTAGCGCAGCGTAGCGCTACCGACTACACACACACGTGGTTCCAGGCAAGGACACGCTCGCAGACTCTAAGTCGGTCCCGCCAAACTCTCATGCACCCACGACTCTCTCTTCCACGAACCCCTTCACCCGCACTCCGTACCCCTCAGCGTGAAATCCCGAGGGGGGGGGGCGGTGAGAGGATGAGAGGGGAGGGGCAGGTGAGGGGTCCGAGAGAGATGTAGCGGAGGTGGATGAGGGGGTTTGAGAGGCGATGGGTGAGGGGGGATGTAGAGGGGATGACGGTGAGTGAGGTGGGGTGGAGGGGAGAGAGGTGAGCTTGAGGGGTGCAAGAGGAGGGATGAGAGGGAGTTGGGGGGGAGAGGTGGGTAGGAGGTGAGGAAGAAGGGTGAGAGTGGGACAAGACGAGGGAGCAGCGTGATACAGGCCAGGGGAGTGAAGGGGCTTACAGGAGAGGGGTAGGTGGGAGGGAGGGGTAGTTGGGAGGGAGGGAGGGGTGAGGGAGGTGAGGCGGGAGGGATGTCACGTGACTCGACGCGTTGTTGTTTTGAGGCGGCGGGCAGGGCCGTGTTATTGTTTTGATTTTCTCTCTCCCAGAGAGGCGCCCGTCTCAACCACCTGGCCCCGGCCTGGGAACGGCGCGTGGTGCCCCGTGACCTCCCCCCGACCCCCTCCCACTATGAAGCTGCCGCCTTGGCGCATCGACCGAGTTGCGTTGCGAGTCTTTTAGGAGGTCCCCCGAGCGAGCCACCCCATCCATTGATCCCTCCTTCGCCCCTTGTACGCGTAATCATCATAACAGTCCTGTAGTAATAAATAACGAGCGTCCTTTATTTACCCGGGAAAGCCTCGCAGGATCTCAACCACAACGTAACCCATCGCCTCACCCAACACAAGAGTACAACCACAACCCGAATATACACAGCAGACATCTAAGCCCTAACACGAAGCTCATCCTTACACCTATATAATCACTAACCTGACTCTACACTCTTGCACCATATTATTAACACATACCCCACAGCGCAAACCAATATCCTATAAGTTACAACCACAACCTTAACGCCATCCTTTAGATAGACTAACTTAGTCCCCATGGCTAAAATCGCACACCCAACGCTGTAGCATATAAACCATTAACCCAACACGAACTTACTACATGGCATCCGCATACATATCCTAACCCTATTGATCCAACATACTATACCCTAACCCAATACTTTAAACTATAACCCTGCAACATACTCTATATACCCTAGCCCAAAGCTCCAATTAATCCCATTAACCCGAACCCACATCCTTACCCTAACCATAGACCCAAACCTATATCCCAATCCTAACCATGACAAATACATCCTAACCCTAATCCGACCCTATGTCCTAGATCACAACCCTGACGCTAACCTTTACCCTAATCTTAGACTGAACCATAAAAGTCAGTATCACCAGAACAATAATCTATCAACACGAGCCAAAACCGAAACCCAGACTAACACAAAATCCTAACGAACCCGCTAACACGAACCCTACATACACCCTAACCCTATAGCCCTGCCCAAACCCAGACACCATCCCACACCACCACAACCGTAGCCCTGCGCCCTAAACCCTCAGCACGAACTTACACCTCAGTCCCGAACCCAACCACGAGAAGCGCTCAGACCCCAGCCATCTGCCCCCCCCCCTTCTTTCCCCCTCGTGCCCCTCCCACAACGCCCCGATCTGCCCCCCCCTCCCCGCCCCCCCATTGTAACGCACGGGACGCGGTCCGTCCACGCGTCTCTCAACACCGGAATCGATCCACGGCGCCCCACGGGATCGATCCACGTCACTCCCCGTGCAACACGAGATGAGGCCGACGTGAGGGGTTCACCTCCCCCCAACCCACCATCCCAACCCCCCCCGAAGCCCCCTTCCACCTCCCCCCGGGGACCCCTCCCCCCCTGGCTCACTCGCACACCTGGCCACACACCTGGCCACCCTCGTAGCGCCGTGTCCACGCGCCTGTTTGTTTAATTGTTCTACGTCGAGCGTGGACGCCGAGGTCCCGCGGCACGGGTCACTGTGAAAGACGCGGGGGTGGTGGGCGGTTGTGCGGAGGGGGGGGGGTAGCGGAGGGTGGGGGGCGATTGTGCGGGGGGGGGTAGCGGAGGGTGGGGGGCGAGGGGTGCAGGGTACGGCTGCGTCGCGGCCTTGATAAGCGACGGACACGTGGACACGAACGCATGGATACGCAGAGAGACGTGGACACGGGGAGACACGTGCGGGGCGCAAGGGGCGGGGGGAGACGGAGATGAGAGGACAGGGAGACGGGGAGACATTGAGGCACGCGCATACGAACACAGAGATTGACGGAGACGCGACACCGCAGGCGTGTCCATCACACACGCAGAGAGACACACGCAGACAGACGCAGACACACGGAGACACGCATTTCCATGCGCAGAGCACATATACAGACGAGCGGATAGACGGGAAATAAAACGTGGAGACATAGAGACACTCTGAGAGGCAAACAACGTGGCAAGGCTGATTAGTACAGACAAGTAAACATAGAGCAGCGAGACAGATAGACCGACACACTGACACACACGCAGGCCGAGAGAGAGACGGGATACACCATTAGATGTACAGACAGACAGACAAGCCTGCAAGCAGACACACACACAAACATGCAGACACAGCGACAAGAAGGGCTGGCAGGCAGACAGACCCACAGACAGGGAGACAGGCACATGTCGGGCAGGCAGTTACAGACGCCAGCATTGACAGGCGGACAGCTCGAGGAACGCACAGGCGGACAGACGGGGAGAGCGGTGGGCAGGGGGGGGAGACGCACACGGCGCGCCCAATTTGCGCGAGGGAACGGCGAGATGCATTATTCACGGATCCTTTAAGGGGAGCGGCCAGACATCATTTCACGGTCCGATTGAAGCGGTCCCCCTCCCTCCCTCCCCATCCCTCATCCCCCAACCTCCCCCCCCCCACAACTCCCCCCCGCCCCCCCCGCCTCCTCCTCCCTCCCCGCCCCCCGGCTAACCTCCATCTCGCGCGCGAAAGCACGCACGCGCGCATTCATCACACACACTCACACACACACTCACACACACAGACACACACTCACACACACTCTCACACTCACACACACTCACTCACACTCACTCACACACTCACACACACTCACACACACACAGACACACACTCACACACTCTCTCACACTCACACACACTCACTCACACTCACTCACACACACTTTCACACACTCACACACACTCACTCACACACACACAGACACACACTCACACACACTCACACTCTCACACACTCACTCACACTCACTCACACATTCACACACTCACACACACTCTCACACACTCACTCATACACTCACACACACTCACTCACACACTCACACACACACTCACTCACACACTCACACACACACACTCACACACACTCTCACACACTCACTCACACACTCACACACACACACATACACACACACACTCACACACACTCTCACACTCTCACACACTCACACACACTCACACACACTGCAGGAAGAAACGTACCCGCGCGCACTCAAATACACAAGACGGACTGTTGGGACGAGTGCTGTTGGCGAACGCCTATTGACGTCCGCACGGCGCACGAGCGGGTGGGTGGCCAACACCACGCGCGTCCGCCTTTGTCTCCCCAGTGCTCTAAAACACCCCGCGCCAGGCATTCATTCAAGGTTGAGTTGACCCGGGCGGGGTAAGCACCGCGGGCGAGTGCGGCACACGCGCAGACACGCGGAGAAGCCCCGAACCGGCGATGATCGTCGCCACGGACCGTGTTGACCGCGAGCGGGAATGAAACCCGGGTCGCCGAACTCCCCAGCGGTTAGTGCGCTTACCACTGCGCCACCGCTCCCCACGTATACAGAGAACACACACACACGATGTACACACGCCCATAAACAACACACGCATACACAAGATAGACATTGGTGTTGTTACAATATAAAGGGGGGGTGGGTGTTGTACTACCAGTAACCGCATGCAAAAAACGGGTTAAGACGGTTACGGGTTTTCCCGCACGTATATAAATGAGCAATAACTATGCCATGTTTTGCCGTTTTAACTGAGAAAAAAAGGTAAGGACGCTGCCGAGGTGGCGTCAACAGCAGCAGCAGCCCAGTGGGTGCCCCTTCAAGTTTCACTGAGCGGAGCACGTGGCAGCCCGTAGCCGAGCAGGTGTGGAGGTGGCAGCGAGGGTTGGTGGATCACCGCAACGAATGTTGTGAAACTCCCTTCCTCGATGGGGCGTCGAGGCGGAGCCGTACACCTGGCACGCCAGAAGGTGGCGGCACAGCAGCACAACACGTGATCTCCACCTGTTCCATCTGTACGGGGATAGAGTGTTGCTCCGTCGCACGCGTAGGTTTTAGGCCGGGTGCTCCTGTTGCCTCCCACACGCAACTACTCGTTCATTGGCCAACAACGCTTTAATACATACGGAGGACCGCAGAGCTTGGGAAATAGTTTTGGCACCGGCTCACTGCAAGGCTGCTGCCTGACCTGCTTGTCCGTGTTTCCTCCTCGCGCCTCTGAGTCGCCTTCATCTGCCCAGTGCTGATGTCCAGACACCTATTTGTCGAGACTGAGTCGACCGAGGGAGAGTCCCAGGGGGGGCGGTTCGTATAATCACCACCACCGCGATGTCTGTCGTCACCGCGAATCCGAACTCTTGCCGCTGGGTCCGTCGCACGGCGTGGGTGCTAAACCACCACCACCACCACCACCCACCACTCTGTGCACGACTCAAAGACAAAGATCCCCGGTATAGCCTTAACCGACAGTTGGGGCAAGTGCTGTTACCCGAGCACCTATGAGGGCTGGCGCGGCACACGGGGGGGGGGGGTGACCAGCACGAGGTTTGGCCTCCTTTGACTCCCCAGTTCTGAAAGCTTACACGCTAAGTACTCATTGTTTAAGTCTGAGTCCACCTAGGGGAGGGTCCGGTGACCGGTTCAAATATTCGCCACTGTCATTGGTCGTGTGCGGGAAGTGAAGTCGCGTCGGCGTGTTCGTAGCTAACCACGACACACAGATACACACAGAGACGTACTTGACACGCACACACACACTGCACGCACACACCGCACACACACACCGCACACACACAAACACCGCACACACACAAACACCGCACACACACAAACACCGCACACACACAAACACCGCACACACACACACACTGCACGCACACACACCGCACACACACAAACACCGCACACACACAAACACCGCACACACACACTGCACAAACGCACACGCTGCACACACACACCACACACACACACTGCACACACAGCGCACACACACACACTGCACACACACCGCAAACACACACACAGCACACACACACACACTACACACACACTGCACACACACACACGCTGTGTGTTCTGGCTACCGAGTCCCTCTGTGCCCACCGCACGCGGGGAGATGTAAAAGCGGCGCCGCGCATTGTGCCGCCTGCTCCCTCTGCGAAACCACAACCACCTTCACTAGGGCAGCGGTAACGACTCGACCGAGACGGTTGTGCCCCCCCCCACCCCGCTACCTCGCTACCCCCCGACACAAACCCCCTTGGCCTGTGTGTCTGGACGTCCCGACGACGTCGTGTTCCATCTGAGCCATCGCCCACACCCAACATGGACCCTGTCCAATCGAGCTCCCCACGCCGCCTCCTCCACCAGCGCGCGACGAGGAAGAGCCACCGGCAGTCCCACAGCCACCACGAGACTCGCAGACCGCGTGGTGACGTCACTCCCGGCAGAGACCAGTCGCTCCCGGCGACTGGTCTCTGGGTGTCTGTGTAGGTCTATGGAATCGCCGTATGAATCCGTATCTAAAAGCCATGGATGTCATGGTTCGGTCGTATGTCTGACAGCGACGAGGCTAGTGGTGGTGGTTCACTCGCGGGCCTCAACGACAAAACGGTTGACCCCAGCCCCCCACGACCCGTCTCTAAGCCCAGAGATGAAGAAGAAGACAAACGTCCCCCGTATAGCCTAGACAGACTTTAGGGGAAAGTGCTGTTAGCGAGCACCTATGAAGGCCGGAACGGCCCACGGGGGGGGGGGGGGGGGGGTGGCCAGCACCACGCTCGGCCGCCATTATCCCCCCATTCGTGATCATTACCCACGGCACCAGGTACTCGTTTGAGGCTGAGTTGACCGAGGGGAGGCCCAGGACCGGTTCAAATATTCGCCACTGTCATTGGTGGTGAGCGTAAATCGAACTGGGATCGCCGGGTTTGTAGCGCAGTGCGCAAACCACTGTGCCACCGCTCCCACAGCTCCGTCTAAGCCCCCCCCCCCCTACACACTGTGTCTGAGCCCCCCACTACAAAATGCGTGCGTGTGCCTCCTCCTCCTTGCAGGGAGCGGTAGCGAAGCGGCTATCGCACTGCGCTGCTTACCCGGCCACCCGCGTTAGATGCCTGCTCAAGACCGATTACAGCGGCGAATATATATGCACCGGTCCTGGGCCTCCCTTAGGTCCACTCAGCCTTAAATGAGTACCTGGTGCGATGTGTTGAGGAAGAAAAACATCGCCATTAGGGAGACAAAGGCGGCCGGGCGTGGGGTTGGCTACCCACCCCTTCGTGTGCGGTGCCGGCCTTCAGAGGTGCTCGTTAACAGCACTTGCCCCCCAGTCCGTTAAAGGCTATACGGGGGAGCTTTGTATTTATCTTTGCCTCCTCCTGCTGCTGCCTCTCCGTTCGCTCCGCTGATGCTGCGCGCGGTCCCAGGTGGAGTCGGCGATGACGCCGAGAGGAAGCGCTCACTAATCACGTCCTGTCGCCGTCATTCGCACCGCCCTTTATGGATTTTGCAAAAACTTTAAACACATCTCCCCCCACCACACCTCCTCCTCGCCTCCTCCTCCCCCCAACTCCTACCTACCCCAACCTGCTCCTCCTCCCACACCACAGACACCTTCTTCATGGCCACGTAATACACGGACTCGCGCACACATCACAGACACCAGTGACAAACATTCCTCGAGAGCCGCTAGACTTGTTAGCAAGCGCCTATTACAGTTGGCAGGGTGCACTAAAGTTGTACATCCTAGTGGGGTGGCCAAACGCACCCATTTTAGGCCGAGTCTACCTAGGGCAGCACTGGTTCTGGATATAACTTGCCGCTGTGTTCAACTGCGGTTGGGAATCGAACGGAGGTCGTCGGGACGTCGGCGCAGCGCGCTAGCCACGCGCACGGCTCAGCATCGTGTTCGCCGCGGTGTGGAATCGAACTCTGGTGACACAACAGAAGCACACGAACTACGCGGGGAACCAATACACACGAAGACGAAGATTTCGGGCAAAGGCGAGATTCTTGGTGAAAGTGCCGTCAGCGAGCTACGAAGGCCGACAGGGCACAGGAGGGGTGGGTGGCCAGAACCACGCCCGGCCGCCTTTGTTTCCCCATTGGTGATGTTTAAACACCGCTCCAGGTACTCATTTGAGGCTGAGGCGACCTAGGAAAGGCCCATGACCAGATCAGATCATCGTCACTGGTGATGGCCGTGAATAGAACTCGGGTCTCCGGGTTCGTAGCGAAGCACGCTCACCGTTGCACTACCGCTCACCAAAACACACACGCAGGCGCTCCGCACGCACAAACACACACACAGACACACACACAAACACACACACACGCAGTCGCAGCCCCCCCCCCGCAACCCACACCGCGGAAGGCCCTCAGCTCTCACCCGCGGGCCAAACCGCGCCGAGATCGAATTTCCGTGCGCTCAGCCCGCGTTTAGCGGCTGACGAATTGACGCCATCCGCCTGTAATTAAGGACGGATGGGGGTGCGGGGCTTTTGGTGGTGGGGGCTGCGGGGGGTAGGGGCGGGGGTGGGGGCTGTGGGCAAGCTGAGGGAGCGATCGCTTGACGCGCGGCGGGGAGGAGGCGGAGAGAGGCATTCGGATGAGCACGAGGAGACACGCGAACGTGTCACCGTGCACACGCCGCAGCCGTCTCCAGGGGACAGGAAATACCCGTAGTGCACACGTGGTGCACCCGTGGTGTACACGTGGTGTACACGCGTGTCCGCTCTGTGTGTGTGTCTACTCGTTTTGTGAGGGAGCGGTAGCGTAAGCGGTGAGCGCGCTGCGCTGCGAACCCGGCAACCCGAGTTCGATTCTCGCTCTCGGCCAGCAGCAGTGACGATTATCTGCACCGGTCTTGGGCCTCCCCTAGGTCGACTCAGCTTCAAAACGAGTACCTGGTGCGGTGTGTTAACATCGCTATTAGGAAGACAAACGCGGCCGGGCATGGTGATTGGCCCCCCACACCCACGCAAAGATACGGCACTCGAATTATCGGCATCATCAGCAGCAGTCTTTGTCTATCCACTGCTGGATGAAGGCCTCCCTGCGTCGTGGCCATCCCTCGCACATCTGCAATTCCCTGGTTCCATCTCGCTCCTGCGCATCAGCTGATGTCATCGCTCCATCTCCTACCGCACGTGCGCTCTTCTCCCTTGGCTGCCATCTCGTCTCCGGTCTCGTCCACGAAACGCCACCGTCATGATCATCATCATCCCGTCTAATCATGAAACACATTACTTGGTTATACTGCTGAGTCGGCAGTGGTGCTCAAGCGCAAATGAATTCCGAGTAAAACGTCTATTAAAACACAACAAACGTTCGTCAGTAACACTGCCTTAAAATGATGTTTCGGGCAAAAGCGCCTTCTTCGCGCCACCCTGCAAACAGCAGCTTGCCATCGCTCGCGCCCGTGCGAATGTCCGCGGGCGCATCACCGCTGCGCTGGGTGAAGTGGCGTCCGACCGAGGGCGAAGCGATTGAGGGTGCCACCTCTCTGGAACGCCTCCCGTGTCCTGTGGAGAAGGGCGGTTGTCCTAAACGTCGTCTCGCCTTAACATGCCCTGCAGAAGCCCGCCTCACGTCCCGTGCTCGTCAAACATGACGTCTCTAATTGGGAGTTGTTCCCTGGTGCGTGCGATATTGTTTGTGGCCTATTATTGCCTGGCGATGATAATTCCCACACGTTTACCCGATTTGCCTGTGCAGTGGATATGCTTCAAATCCACGCGTTATAGCCAATCGTTGTTATTCAAAGCATGGCAAGTATTTTGTGTGAACCGCTCGTGCAAGTATGAGTTGTTTGCCAGCCACGTGGTGTGACGTGGTGTGACAGCAACTGCGGTGGTGGCGCGACTGGCACGTGGGGGAGAGCGGGCCCAGTCGCATGATGCAGTCGATCGCGATGTTGGCTGCGTGTGTGTGTGTATGCAGGATGTTGTTGCACTTCTTTCGCACCGCACGTAGCCAACCGTGATAATCGTGTGTAGTTCAGGTGGCTGCAGTCCCTGCATTGTGGGGGCAGCGAGGGGGGGGGGCATCTCTCGTGTCCCCACGCGTGTCTATGGTGCGCGCTGTGATCGGTTGCGAATAGTAACACGGTGCCACAATGACTTGGACGAAGACCCGGCCGTCGGAAGTTCGGGAACTAACTCGCAGTCAATGGGAACACCACCAACTCTTGAAAAATCCCTCCTCCCTCTCGATCCTCTGTGTGGCCTATTTGGGGCGTAGCCGTGTCAATATGTGAATACTTTCGTCTGGTATGCAGGAAGTCGTGGGTTCGATCCCGATGCCGACGCCTGCTGTAGTATTTGGAGTTTGCGTGTCTCTCTCCTCGTGGTCGCGGGAATTTTTTCTCCGGCTCCTCCGATTTTGTCCTCTACATTTAGGATTGACATCACGTCGTTTAAAGTGTTTTTGGCTGCGATAAATGTCCACGTGATAAGCCACGTGGTTGAACAATCACTTGTGATAGCCAGAACGATACAGCTCAGTGGGACTTACCTGGTAAAATAAAAACGTATTTAGTTTGATAATGTTCTTGCTGTACATGCACGGCGCTCTGAGATCCATTAAGGGCACTTTATGAATCTAAACCGCTGTTGTTGTTATGATTAGTATCAGGTGCATCATTCTCAAGGCACAATTGTCTGCTTTGCTTCTCATGATTACATTTATGTAGTTTTCTCTCTACAAAAAAAGCTCAGCGACTTCTACACCGGCTCGGATAGCGATTTGAACATCAGCGATCGCCCCCACCCCCCTCCCCCTCTTTGCGATGCAGATATTTCAGCGTTGTCCTTGACGATGTCTGCATTCTTCTCCACGTTTAGTTTGTCGCAAGCCTTCTCCTTCACGAAGTTATTTAGTCGATTTCCGCGGCTCGAATCTTGTCGGCTCGTTTAGACAGCGACCACGTCATGGGCAGAATGAGATTTTCTCGAATGCGCCCTCCGTTTCACGTTCATGCGACGCGTACTCTGATTTCTCCATTCCGATGCTTCTGAAATCAATTGATTTTGAAAAAGCTGCTGCTGTGTTGCACAAGCACAGTCAACAACATCATCATCAACAACAACACATTCGTCAATAAAACACTGCGTGTGACCTTAAAAGGAATGAGATATATATAATAAACCATTTCATAGTCGACGTTTCGGGCAATGGCCCTTCTTCTTAGTAGCATATTTCCCTTGAAGGCCACACAGTGTTACTGACGAAAGTGTTGAGGTTTTCATTGTAGATATTCGTAAATGATCTTATATCGTTGCGACAGCGCATCTCGTTGCGTCACTGGTTGTGTCCGTGAGCGATGGGCATCGTTGTTATCACTCGATCCCCGTCATCTGAGTGTCGCCGTTCCTACTCTATAGATGCGTTTTACGCATTCAGGTGACCTTTATCCAGCAGTGGATTGACCATGGCTGCTGCTGCTGCTGCTAATTGTTGTTTTATGACTCGTGGAACCAGTTTCCACCCCCAGTGTGGCACTGATGGAGTCGCCATGCCTCATCCACGTATTGTTACCTGCGTACCAATCATCATCACGTACTCGCCGCCACAACGCCTTCACCCATGGACCCTGAGCCGTGCACACGCCCAGCCACGTACCCTTAGCCATGCAGCATCAACTGGGCACACACACACACACGCACACACACTACCTACACGATGACACCGTTCTCCCTGGAGGCATGCACACTCCAGGAGCAAGTGCTGTTGGAGAGCACCTATTAAGGCCGGCAAACAGAACGAGGAGGTGATGTGGCCAAAAGTATGGATGTTTTTACACACCGCACCAGGTACTCGTTTAAGGCTGAGTCGACCTCCTAGGGGAGGCCCAGGACCGGTTCAAATAATTGTCACTGGTTTTGGTGGTGAGCAGGAATCGAACTTGGATAGTCGGGTGCGTAGCGCAGTGCGTTAACCACGACACTACTTACGTACAAACACACACGCCCTCACACAAAGACAAATAATCCCAATATAGCCTTTAACAAACTGTTGGGGCAAGTGCTGTTAGCGAGCACCTATGAAGGCCGGCACGTCATACGGAGGGGTGGGTGGCCAGCACCATACCCGGCCGCCTTTGTCTCCCTGGTGGGAATGTTTACATACCGTGCCAGATACAGTACTCATTTGTGGCTGAGTAAACCTAGGGGAAGCCCAAGATCCGGTTCAAATAATCGCTACAGGTGTTGGTGGTCGTGAACGAGAATCGATTTCGGGTCACCGGGTTCGTAGTACAACGCGCTACCACTGCGCCACCACTCCCGAGATACACAGACACACACAGACACACACAGACAAAGATCCCCCATATAGCCTTAACAGACTGTAGGGGCAAGTGCTGTTAGCGAGCACCTATAAAGGCCGGCACGGCACACGAGGGGGTGGGTGGCCAACACCACGCCCGACCGCCTTTGTCTCCCTAGCGGCGATGTTTACACACCACACCAGGTACTCATTTGAGGTTGAGTCGACCTAGGGGAGGCCCAGGACCGGTTCAGATAATCGTCACTGGTATTTGTCGTGAGCGGGAATCGAACTCGGGTCGACAGGTTCGTAGTGCAGCGCGCTAACCACTACACTACCACTCCCCATACACAGACACACACAGACACACACAGACAGACACAGACACACACAGACAGACACAGACACACACACAATCACGCACATTCACACTCGGGGCGGTGAGGTTCGCGTGCAGCCGCGCCCAGGCGGGGGGGGGGGGTCGCGACACCTCGTGCCACTCCCTCCTGTCAGTGCCAGTGTCTGATTTCGCCGTCTCTCTCTGTATCTGATGCACGTGTCTCTGCGTCTGAATCTGCGGGGAGCGGTAGTCCAGTCGCAGTTAGCTGCGCTGCGCTACGAACCTGGCGACCCGAGTTCGATTACCGCTCAAAGCCAACACCAGTGATGAATATCTGAACTGGGCCTGGGTCCTGCCCTAGGTCAGCTCAACCCCAACTGAGTAGCTGGTGCGGTGTGCAGTAAACATCGCCACTGGTGAGGCCGTGCGTGGTGCTGGCCACCCACCCCATCGCGTGCCGTGCCGAACTCCAATGGCGCTCGCTTATAGCACTTGCTCCAACAGTCTGTTAAAGACTATACGGGGGGTATTTGCCTTTGCGCACTTGTCCGTCAGTCACCTGGCACCTCAGATAATCATGGTTGGCTACGTACGGTGCGATAGAAGTTCAGCATACTACATACGTGCTCACGCGGGACCAGTGGCGTTCAGTTCTGTCCCTTTATTTGTTCGTTTGTCGGTTGCACCGGCACACGACTGGGACTCTGTTGCTGGCTCTGCAATGCGCGGTAATCATCGCGAGCATCACACGGCCATTGTGCTTCCAATGGCCGATAGAGGCCTTCCCACGTATTCATCATCATCATCAGCAGCAGCAGCCACTGTCCGTCCAATACCAAGATGAAGACCTGCCCGAATTTTCACCAACGGTATCAACATCATCGCAATCATCATCAGCAGCAGCAGCCATTGTCCATGCCGACGCATAGACACTCGTAATGTTAGATCTCACGTTATCACCTCCATCATTATTACCCATCCGTGGTCTATCCACTGCTGGGTGAAGGCCTCCCCACGCCGTCGCCCTCACAGCGTCCTGAAATCCCACAATGCACATCACTCCTGCACATCACCTAATCGCGTCGAACCAGATATTAAAATACGCGACGTATGAATGATATCAGTAAACATCGCCTTAGTAACGTACTCGCAGCCATGATGTGTGTATTAGAAGCGTGAACATTACATACTAATATGGGAAAAGCTCGTACGAGTGTGGACAAAGAGGCGTGGAGAAACGCCTGCTTAGATTTGTACTGAGGGACAGACAGAGGAGCACGTGGATTAGAGGACGCACGCAGGTTAACGAAATCGTTTTGGCCGTGAAGATTTATTTTTCAAAGCAGAGCAAGTGGGCTTGGGCCAGGACACGTGATGACGACGGCCCGTGGTCAGGACTAGCGACGGAGCGGCAGCCCAAGGAGGAGCAGGCGCCGATAGAGGATGCCCAACACCATGATGACTTGGAGCGATATCATCATCGTCGTCAACATCATCGTCATCATCATCGTCATCATCATCGTCATCATCATCGTCATCATCATCGTCTCGTTTGTCGGTGCCGCGTGGTGAATTCTGCTATGGCGACGGTTTGACGGTGCGGGGAGTTGGGGGCTGTGGATTGATTCATCCAACGGGGGGTTGATCATGCTGTTCCTGCTCCTGCTGCTGCTGCTGATGATGATGATCATGTCACTCGCCTTCTCCGTCGAGTTGCGGGAGGATACCGTCGCCCTGGCCCGTGAAATGTCTCACGCATTGATTAATTCATCGAGTGCCTCATTGATGAATCGATTGCCCG
This sequence comes from Lampetra planeri, assembly GCF_965212315.1. Lineage (NCBI taxonomy): Eukaryota > Metazoa > Chordata > Hyperoartia > Petromyzontiformes > Petromyzontidae > Lampetra > Lampetra planeri. Next base: position 1,113,224 of record NC_136115.1, read on the forward strand.
CATGGCTGCCTCCGGGATTGATTGCGCTGCAGACGCGACCTCGCTCCCTCCACACCCCACCCCTGAACCCACGCCCCCACCCCACCCCACCCCAGACCCCAATCCCATTAACGCCACTGAACGTCTCGGTTTGGCCGCTACGGTCCTGGTAGCTTCCGAACGCCTGTGTCGGTATCTCCAGTATCGGGTATTTTGACCAGGGATCTCTGTAACTGGGCATCTGTGAAAAAAGCGCTTTAGAGCTCATCGGATTCCTCGAGCATTAACAAATATTCTGATTCTGATTCTGTAACCATTCGCCCCCCCCTCCCTTCTCGACTCGATGAATAATTGTCACGATTCAGGGGTCGGGATTCGCGTGAAGGACCGATTCGATTGCTTTTGTTACGTAGATTCGTCACGAGTTGACGTCCTTTGACCAGGTGGGGAATCAAGGAGCCAGGATGAGTCTCATTTGCGAGAGGAACCTGGGGCATTGTTTTGCCAGTACGGGGGGGGTTGTGGGGGGTCGATGATTGCTCGTGTGTGTATAATTGAAATCGAGTAATTTGCGGTGTAAATTTATCATTTGAAACCTCACGCTGGCACACAATGGCCTTCGCTTGGTAATGACGTCAGCGGTTCTTTAACGTCCACCGTGAAGTGGGCGGGGCGTGTTGGCATGGTGATTACACCCGCAGCGATAACCAGGGCGGCTGCTGGACTCTAACCGCGAACATCTGCAGCGAACGCGGTCCCGCGAGGCAGCGTGACCACCCATACAATGGTGGTGACTCGCCCATGGACTCAGCCCTCTCTACCTCTCCCCTCTCATCTCACTCTACCCCCCTCCACGCACTCTCCTACCTCTCCCCTCTCATCTCACACTACTCCCCTCCACGCACTCTCCTACCTCTCCCCTCTCATCTCACTCTACTCCCCTCCACGCACTCTCCTACCTCTCCCCTCTCATCTCACTCTACCCCCTTCCACGCACTCTCCTACCTCTCCCCCCTCATCTCACTCTACCCCCCTCCACGCACTCTCCTGTCTCTCTTCTCTCATCTCACTCTACTCCCCTCCACGCACTCTCCTGTCTCTCTTCTCTCATCTCACTCTACTCCCCTCCACGCACTCTCCTACCTCTCCCCTCTCATCTCACTCTACTCCCCTCCACGCACTCTCTTGTCTCTCTTCTCTCATCTCACTCTACTCCCCTCCACGCACTCTCCTACCTCTCCCCTCTCATCTCACTCTACTCCCCTCCACGCACTCTCCTACCTCTCCCCTCTCATCTCACTCTACCCCCCTCCACGCACTCTCCTGTCTCTCTTCTCTCATCTCACTCTACTCCCCTCCACGCACTCTCCAATCATCCTTCGCTTCAGTGGGAGGTCACTCATTTTGCTCTGCGACCCCCTAAAAGTCAGGACTTCCGCCCCCCCCAGACATCCGTGTTGTCGGCTCCGTGCCCCTCTTAACATCCAGGCTCAACAATTAAGTTCCCCCTTTGCCCGTGGCTTGCCGCCCCCCTCTCTCTGTCGACGCACCAACTTCGCCCATTGCCTCTGCACAGCGTCAGACGCCCGCACTGTCGGGGAGACAAACACGGAGGGTCGCAACGGCACTCTGAAGAAGGGCCGTTGCCCGAAACGTCAGCCAAACTGTTTATTGTTTTATTCAAAGGCCGCTTTGTGAACCGGGCAACCTGAGCTCGATTCCCAGTCACGGCTGACATCAGTGGCGAGTGATGTCTGAACCGGTCCTGGGTTATCCCCCCCCCCCGCCTCCACCTAACCACCGATCACTAGCCCATACCAACCAGCATGGCGAAGTATGGTCAACCAGCATGGTGAAGAATGGTCAAACAATCCCGACACGGCGTGGAGCGGCCTCCTTCATCCAGCACGTGATTGACAAAAGGGTTGGGGGAATTATTTAATGTATTGTTAGTAAGGGGCGCTAATGACGGACGTGAGGAGGAGGAGCAGGTCCCCCCCCCCCACACACAATAACGCGGTGAGTGGTGATGAAAGGACTCCCTGCTCACTCGCGCCGTGCCCGACTCCGCTGCCACTGCCGCCGCTCTCAGCGGTATTTGTTTGGCTGGGGGGGGCGAGTGGGCGGACGGGGGGATAGGGGGAGGAAGGGGGCTTGTGGGGGGAGGAGGGCGGCGGTGTTTGTTCCGAGTTGCCAAGGCAAATATTTGCCAGCCGAGCGTGGCGCGGCGGCGGCGGCGAGAGACGGGGCCCGCAGTCGACGTCGCTGCGGGCGGGCGGGGGGGCGGGGGGGAAGCGAGGGGGGGAGAGCGGGGGGGTGAGAGCGGGGGGGGGGAGAGCGAGGGGGGGATTGGAAGATTGGAGGCAGCGAGGGAGGAATTGAGGAATGGAGCGAGGGATGGAATGCAGAAAGGGAGGTAGTTATGTATGCGGAACGGGGAGAGAGAGATTGAAGGATGGAGGGAGGGATGATGATGATGGGAGAATAGATGGATTGGGAGAACGAAGGAAGGAAACTGAGGTTGAGACGGATGGAGAGATCGAGTGAAGGGTGGTGGGATAGCAGGGATGATAGAATAGTGGGATGGATGGATTGAAGGGCGGGGAGGTAGTTTTGATTCAGCGCTGCCACTCGGACCGAGACCTCCTCTCGCGCCACTGAACGCGACGCGACGGGGCGGCCACAGCTCGGACAGAAGCTGCCAGAGGGACGGCTGCTAGGACAGACAAGTCGCTGGAGGGACAGTTTGTGAGACCGCCGATTGTACACAGATCCCATGGCGATCCTAGCGATCTCTCTTCGGCTCGGGGGTTCGTGCCCGACTCATGAAGGCCGCGAGTTTCAAGGACCCTCGAGTTCGATTCCCACTGCCCAGTCTCCTTTGTCGTCCGGTGAATATGCTGAGACTCGCCACGAGAACGCGGAGTTTCCACCGCGTGCTCGGGGCTGTAAACAGGACGTGAGCGGCGCCACCAATTTGAGTCAGGAAGCGGTTCGACACGCGGTTGTGGAGGAATAGCCCCCCACTCACCCTACCCCCCACCCCCACCCACCCCTTCCCCTACCCCCAGCCCCCCACCCCACACCGGTCCCTCCACCCCTCCCGCCGTACCCGCCAGACCCCTGCCATCCCTCGTCACCCACATTGGACCCACATCCGCACCCCCCCCCCCTCTCTCTTCTCCTTCCCCCCGGGTCACGAGACCCCGTGACCCCCGTGACCCCCACGATCAGAGATAAACACAGCCCAGGGCTCGGGGTAATTATCTTCATCATCAGCAGCATCATTATGAGCCATGATCGTTCCGCTGCTAGATGAAGACCCCCCCCCCTCCTCTCCCACTCATGGTCCTGTGGTGGATGCCCCAATCTCGATCGCTCCACCTCTTCGATGGGTGAGTGCGTCCCCTCCTTTGGCTGGCATTCCGTCAACAGTCTCGTGTTCCACCCTGAGAAGCCCCACCGAGCCTCAAGGCTCGATCTTAAGAGGACTGCTCGCAGGAGCAGGAAGGGGAGGAGTGCGGGTGGGCTCGTCAAAGGAAGTGGGGGCTTTTTTTCAATCTTATAGAACTAACACGGAGTATTATGCTGATGATGATGATGCGAATTATCACGAGAACGACGTGGATGGTTGTGATGCCGGTGGCCACGATGATGACGATGACGGGCTAAGCCACTTGACCATTGTGCGTGAAAGGGCTCAGCTCGTCGTGTAGCCCCCCCCACTCCCCCCGCACTGATTGAGAAACCTCGCCGGTAACTCATTTCCCTGCTCCGCGAAGGAGCCGTGACCCCTGTGGGGGGGCGGGGCTGTGGGAGGGGGCGGGGCTGTGGGGGCCCCGGGCATTCCGCGTGACGCGGCGCCCTCTGCTGGCGCGGCTCCACTCGGGGATGGGATCCGGAATGAGAATCTTCGTTGAGACTGCGGGGAACCCGATGAGCCATGAAGCTCTTCTTCGGAGATGTCCAGGGGATCCGATCGGGATCGGCTGAGAGGTCACAGGCGGAGACCCCCCCCCCACCCCCCCCGTTGTCATTGCCGGGGTCGAGACCCCCACGAAGGGGGTGAGTGGGCGGCGAAGTGGCGAGGGGACAGAGACACTCATCACTCAACATCACATCACTCATCACACTCACATCACTCATCATCACACTCACATCACACTCACATCACACATTATCACACTCACATCACACTCACATCACTCACCATCACACTCACATCACACATCATCACACTCACATCACTCATCATCACACTCACATCACACTCACATCACTCATCACACTCACATCACTCATCACACTCACATCACTCATCATTCACCATCACACATCATCACACTCACATCACTCATCATCACACTCACATCACACTCATATCACTCATCACACTCACATCACTCATCACAATCATCATCACACTCACATCACTTATCACACTCATCATCGATCCGGCCGAACAAAAGCTGTTTAAGCATGTGGTGGCTGGGCATGCGGGCTATATGACCCAGCCAACGCAGCCTTGCCCGCCGGAGGAGCTCACCGATGGGACTTTGCCCAGAACTTTCAAGGATTTGTGAGCTCCTCACACAATCCAGCCTGGTTAAACCCAGGATGGATCGTAGGCAGGCCAGCCTAAATGTTTCTAACCGGCGAAGATGCTCCATTAGGGGGGTCCACGTTTCGCAAGAGTAGAGAATGGAGGGAATGACCGTGGCAGAGAAGATCTGAAGTTTCGTGTGGAGCGATATACCAGGTAGCTTCCACACAGTGTTACGTAACCGATGAAAATATATTGCCGCTCGACTGATTCGGAGTGAAACCTCTGCTGTTAAACCGGAGCCGGTCATAAGCTCACTGCCCAGATATGGGAAACTCTCCACTCTCTCCACAACTGCCCCATCACCGATTGGGAGTTGTGGGGGTGGAGTGTCCGATGGTACAAAATACCCAGACAGGTGCTTAGTTTTGGTGGGGCTGATGGTAAGGCCCCAACTCTTAGTGGCACGCTCCAGTCTCAGCAGCAGCGTCTCCAACTCCTCCTCTGAATGAGCAGCTATTACCAAATCAGCGGCATACATAACGTGGTTGACCAATAGGGAGCCATCCCTTGATCGCACCCGGGCATCGATCAGCCCCCCATTATATCTGTACCAAATGGAAATTCCCCCGGTACAGCTATTGAAGGCTTCGCGAACTACGTAGTCAAAATACATGTTAAATAATGTGGGAGCCAGAGGACATCCCTGTCGCACCCCAAGGTGTACAGGGAATGGCTCTGACTCCCGGCTACGCAGTTTTACCCGGGCCCGCTCACCATCATGGAGGTCCTTAATGATCGTGAGCAGAGGGTCAGGGACTCCGAACGCACGAAGAACAATCCAGAGCCCAGGCCTACTGATGGTATCATAGGCCTTGACCAGGTCAATAAAGCAGAGATGTAGGTCTTGTTGGAATTCCCTATACCTATGCTGTAGCAGACAGACAGAAAATATGGCATCTGTGCAGGACCGCCCTTTCCTGAAACCGCATTGCGGCTCCGCAAGCCTCTCCTCAACGTGCCTAGCAAGGCGATGCTGAATAATCCTTGCCAGGACCTATCCCGGCACACTGAGGAGTGAGATTCCCCTGTAGTTGTTACAGTCTGTGCGGTCCCCCTTCTTAAAGAGGAGGACCACCAGGGCATCCTTCCAATCCTGCGGAACCCGTCCAGTGGTCCAGACTGTTGTTATGATGTCATATAGGGCAGTCTGTGCACAAACGCCGCCCTCCCTCAGCATTTCGCTGGGAGATCATCTCTGCCCGGTGCCTTTCCTGGTCTCAGACTCTGGATCACCTTCAGTACTTCCTCAGCAGATGGCACCTCAGCCAGCCACTCACAGGGGGTGACTTCTTCCAATATTTGAGGCACCGCAGCCTCAGCAGGGTCATCCCCACTTTGTCCCACAATGTTTTCCAGGCTGAGGGATTTCCCCTCCCCCAGGATCTCCCAGAAATGCTCAGCAAATCTGAAAACCTGTTACTGGTGGTCTGGGATTGGATCACCGTTCTTTTCCCTAATTATGGTAATAGGCGTGTTTCTGCAGGTTACTTTTTTGATGGAATTAAAGAGCGATTTGTGATCGCGCGCCATTAAGGCAGACTCCATCTCCTCAGCAACCCGCAACCACCAACCATCCTTGCAGCGTCTCACGGCTCTCCGAACCTCCGAGCGAAGGCTGTGGTAAGCCTCCTCATTCTCTGACGTGGGATGCTGTAGACGATGAGAGTGGGCCTTTCGCTTTTTCTTAGCCAGCCTGAACACATCCTCTGTCAGTCAGGGTATCTGAGGAGGTCTGGACCAAGTACCCAAAGCAGCCATTTCAGCTGCATGAGCCACAGTCCTAAACCTCGCCCATTTCCCCTCAACATCAGGAGTGGGGGACGATGCCAACCCCAGCCGCAAGCGATGATTAAATTCTCACTTGCAACTTTCATCGACTAGCCGAGACCAGGCCACTGTGAGTTTGAACGGGGTCCTGGGTGTACACCCACCACCGGAGTGGAAGAATGACAGGCGCATCTTACAGATGACTAGTCGATGGTCAGTGGGCAGATCAGTTCCACGGTAGGTCCTGGTGTCAAGGACTTGGGCCCGCATCCGCTGTTCCGTCACTATGTAGTCCAGCAGATGTTCTTGCTTGGACCCGGCATGCATCCATGATGTTGTGTGGATGCGCCGATGCCGAACAGCGTGTTGGTAATTACAAGCCCAGTAGCACACACACACACAGTGGTACGCACACACAGTAGTACACACACAGTAGTGCACACACACAGTAGTCCACACACACAGTAGTACACACACACAGTAGTACACACACACAGTAGTACACACACACGCACCCTCCCGCGCGGGTGCAATCCATTGCCGTGGAAAAGGGAAAGTTGGAGGCGCGCGACAGAACGCGACTCCGTCATTAGCGCCCCGCTCCCATCAATTAACGAGATCCACGCGGCGCGCGCTCCCCGAGGGGAGGGGTGGGGGGGTCGGAGGGGAGGGGGTCGAGACCCCCTGGTGGGAGTGGAGAGGCGGGGGAGATGAAAGGAAATCAAAAAAGGTAACGACGGGAGATGGAGGGGAGATGAGGGGGTGGAGAGGAAAGATGTAAGAGGGGAGAGAAGTGGAGATAAAGAGGAGAGGAGGCAGAAAAGATGAGGGGAAGACGAGGGGAAGACCAGGGGTGGTGAGGGGTGGTGAGGGGTGGTGAGGGGAGGTGAGGGGAGGTGAGGGGTGGTGAGGGGAGATGAGGGGTGGTGAGGGGTGGTGAGGGGTGGTGAGGGGAGGTGAGGGGTGGTGAGGGGAGGTGAGGGGTGGTGAGGAGTGGTCAGGGGAGGTGAGGGGTGGTGAGGGGAGGTTAGGGGAGGTTAGGGGAGGTGAGAGGAGGTGAGGGGTGGTGAGGGGAGGTGAGGTGAGGGGTGGTGAGGGGTGGTGAGTGGTGGTGAGGGGAGATTAGGGGAGGTGAGGGGTGGTGAGGGGAGGTGAGGGGTGGTGAGGGGAGGTGAGGGGTGGTGAGGGGAGGTGAGGGGTGGTGAAGGGAGGTGAGGGGTGGTGAGGGGAGGTGAGGGGTGGTGAGGGGAGGCGAGGGAAGGTGAGGGGAGGTGAGGGGTGGTGAGGGAAGGTGAGGGGAGGTGAGGGGTGGTGAGGGGAGGTGAGGGGTGGTGAGTGGAGGTGAGGGGTGGTGAGGGGTGGTGAGGGAAGGTGAGGGAAGGTGAGGGGTGGTGAGGGGAGGTGAGGGGTGGTGAGGGAAGTTGAGGGGAGGTGAGGGGTGGTGAGGGAAGGTGAGGGGAGGTGAGGGGTGATGAAGGAAGGTGAGGGGAGGTGAGGGGTGGTGAGTGGTGGTGAGGGGTGGTGAGGGGTGGTTAGGGATGGTGAGGGGAGGTGAGGGGTGGTGAGGGGTGGTGAGGGGAGGTGAGGGGTAGTGAGGGGCGGTTAGGGATGGTGAGGGGAGGTGAGGGGAGGTGAGGGGTGGTGAGAGGTGGTGAGGGGAGGTGAGGGGTGGTGAGGGGAGGTGAGGGGTGGTGAGGGGTGGTGAGGGGTGGTTAGGGATGGTGAGGGGAGGTGAGGGGTGGTGAGGGGTGGTGAGGGGAGGTGAGGGTGGTGAGGGGAGGTGAGGGGTGGTGAGGGGAGGTGAGGGGTGGTTAGGGGAGGTGAGGGGAGGTGAGGGGTGGTGAGGGGAGATGAGGGGAAGACAAGAGGGAATTTAAATAAACGAGGGGAGGCAATGTGAGATCAGAGCAGATGAGGGGGAGACGAGGAGAGCTGAGAACAGTTGGGATGAGGGAGAGGAGGATGAGGGAACTGAGCGGAGATTCGTGGAAAGAGGGGAGAGGGAGATAGACGCGGGGAGACGAGGGGGTGGGGGGAGACGAGGCGAGCTGGGGAGGGATGCGATGAGGCGAGATGAGGGGAGATTAGCGCAGACTCCGGGTGACGAGAATGGAGGATGGGAGAGATGAAGGAGTGCGTAATGAGAGGAGGTGAGGAGTTTGAGGCAAGCTGCGGAGGGGAGATGAGGAGGGGAGATTTGGTAAAGGTGAGGGGCGAGGGGCGGGGCTCGCTGGGGGGCGGGGCTCGCTGGGGCGCGGGGAGGGGGGCGGTGGAGGGGAGGGGTTTGGGGGGTGGGGGGGGCCCTGCCTGACGGAGTTAATCCTCGTTAACGCATTACGGGCAGCGCGCGGGAGACAAGTGGCGGGGAAATGTCACCCCCCCCTCCCTCCCCGGGGCCCTCACCCCTCACCCCCTCCCCCCTCCCCACATCTCGCGTTGCCAGGCAACCCCGTGCGCGCGTCCAACGGGGCCGACAGCATCGAGCGGCACAAAGAGATGAGTGTGTGTGTCTGTGTGTGTGTGTCTGTGTGTGTCTGTGTGTGTGTCTGTGTGCGTGTCTGTGTGTGTCTGTGTGTGTGTCTGTGTGTGTGTCTGTGTGTGTGTCTGTGTGCGTGTCTGTGTGCGTGTCTGTGTGCGTGTGTGTCTGTGTGTGTCTGTGTGTGTGTGTGTCTGTGTGTGTGTCTGTGTGCGTGTCTGTGTGTGTGTCTGTGTGTGTGTCTGTGTGTGTGTGTCTGTGTGTGTCTGTGTGTGTGTGTCTGTTTGTGTGTGTGCGTGTCTGTGTGTGTCTGTGTGTGTCTGTGTGTGTCTGTGTGTGTGTGTGTCTGTGTGTGTGTGTCTGTGTGTGTGTCTGTGTGTGTCTGTGTCTGTGTGTGTGTGTCTGTGTGTGTGTCTGTGTGTGTGTGTGTCTGTGTGTGTGTGTGTCTGTGTGTGTGTGTCTGTGTGTGTGTGTCTGTGTGTGTGTCTGTGTGTCTGTGTGTGTGTGTGTCTGTGTGTGTGTGTGTCTGTGTGTGTGTCTGTGTGTGTCTGTCTGTGTGTGTCTGTGTGTGTCTGTGTGTGTGTGTCTGTGTGTGTCTGTGTGTGTGTGTGTCTGTGTGTGTGTCTGTGTGTGTGTGTGTGTCTGTGTGTGTCTGTGTGTGTGTGTCTGTGTGTGTGTCTGTGTGTCTGTGTGTGTCTGTGTGTGTGTGTCTGTGTGTGTGTGTCTGTGTGTGTGTCTGTGTGTGTCTGTCTGTGTGTGTCTGTGTGTGTGTGTCTGTGTGTGTCTGTGTGTGTGTGTCTGTGTGTGTGTGTCTGTGTGTGTGTGTGTGTGTCTGTGTGTGTGTGTGTCTGTGTGTGTGTCTGTGTGTCTGTGTGTCTGTGTGTGTGTGTCTGTGTGTGTGTCTGTGTGTCTGTGTGTGTGTCTGTGTGTCTGTGTGTGTCTGTGTGTGTGTGTCTGTGTGTGTCTGTGTGTGTGTGTCTGTGTGTGTGTGTCTGTGTGTGTCTGTGTGTGTGTGTGTCTGTGTGTGTGTCTGTGTGTCTGTGTGTGTGTGTCTGTGTGTGTGTCTGTGTGTCTGTGTGTGTGTCTGTGTGTCTGTGTGTGTGTCTGTGTGTCTGTGTGTGTGTGTCTGTGTGTGTGTCTGTGTGTGTGTGTCTGTTTGTGTGTGTGCGTGTCTGTGTGTGTCTGTGTGTGTCTGTGTGTGTGTGTCTGTGTGTGTGTGTCTGTGTGTGTGTGTCTGTGTGTGTGTCTGTGTGTGTCTGTGTGTGTGTGTGTCTGTGTGTGTGTCTGTGTGTGTGTCTGTGTGTGTGTGTGTGTGTGTCTGTGTGTGTGTATGTGTGTGTGTGTCTGTGTGTGTGTCTGTGTGTGTCTGTGTGTGTGTCTGTGTGTCTGTGTGTGTGTCTGTGTGTCTGTGTGTGTGTCTGTGTGTGTGTGTCTGTGTGTGTGTGCGTGTCACAACTCCAGATCACGATCAACGTCGAGTGATATCTGAACCGGTCCTCGCTTGGACACTCCCACCCCACCTGCACGACTCAAACGAGTGACACGACCTTCATCGAGCAGTGGATTGATATCGAGCTCACAACTTCGTTACTCTCATTTGCTTTAGTAATATCAAAGCGATTATCAGCTCCAACGAGCACTGCAGCTGTGTGCTCATCTCTTGCCCGTTGTCGAAATCCCACATTGCTCCGGCGGGGTCAAATCATAACTTATAGACTACCCCACCGAGTGGTAGCAATTTTATCGACCCTGGAGGGGGGTTAATGATGTGCTGGCTCCACCGCCGTGCCGCGTGGCTGCCTGGCCGCGTTGTCAGTGCGCGTTAGTGACTGCCTCGAATGCCGCGGCCGTCCATGTCACGGAGTGGCGTTTTAAACATTTATATTTTACGACCCAGTGAATCCGCCCCCACTGTGGACGCGACACCTTGCCGTGGCAATTCCGCGTCTCACATGCACCGGCCCTCCTAGTGTCACTCCAAGGCTGGCTAGTGGGGGCGTGCACTTGACCATACTTCACCACGCTGGTCAGTGCGGGTCGGTGAACGGCGAGGGAGTACAGCATATAAATTGGATGTTGTTTTGCTGTGTGTATGTAGCGTATGTTGAACCTCTTTTGCACCGTACCTAGCCAACCGTGCTAATCGGAGGTGCGGGGAAGGACAACAAAATAAAGACACAAAGCAGTGGTAAAGAAATTCGTTTTCAATCTGGATGTAAAGGTGCATAGCTCCCGTGGCGGCCTAATATCAGAAGGAAGAGCGTTCCAGACGGCTGCAGGAGCACATGTGGCGCAGTGCGATGCGGTCACCGTCTTTGTTTGATGGCCGAGAGCCGCTGCTGCTGCGAGGACGACCACCGGAGCTCACGTGACGGGGGTTTACGTTGCTTGGAGAAGATCAGCGAGGTATTGTGGCAATCGCTTTGTGTGTGTAATGAGACTGACATCGTGGCGTATTGCCCCTCTGCAGAAGCAGCAGCCTATACATGTGCCGGGTTCCCTCGCTGCATGCGGTAGTAGATGCGTTACAAAAAAGTGAGGGGGGGGGGGCGCACAAAGCGAAATCGCATAGCTTGGGCCCCACGGCCACGCGGCCCTCCAACGTGGAGACACGCTCAGCGTTCATTGGTTGAAACATCTTAACATTAAATCCCAAGGAAGCGCCAGAACCCTCGTGGTAAAAATATAAAAAAAAACAGCCCAACGTCTCAGCGCGGCTCTCCTGCATAGAGAAGAAACATTTCCAATTTTCTTTGATGGAATGGACGAGAGTGGTGGACGCAGGGCAACAAACCCCTCCAACACGTCACGGCAGGGGTCACAGCAGGGGTCACGGCAGAGGTCACAGCAGGGGTCAGGGCCACGGGGCCGCGGTCGACCTCCCCCGCGGGGTGGACGCGCTTGTCACGTCACCCTGCGCGGCGAGGCTGTGACGATGGCTGTGATCTGGAGCGTGGGTTTCACAAGGGGAGCGAGAGAGAGAGGCTGGGGAGGAGGGAGGAGGAGGAGTTCCAGATGGTGGGGGCAGCAAGCGTGAGGCCGGTGGGGCGGGGGGGTGCAGCGGCCACCCACTGCGTTGGAGGTGGACGGGGAGGCGGGGGGTGCAGGAGGGTGACGGGCGCGAGTGTTTTGATGTCCAAATGTTTGCGGAGAGCCAGGGCGGCTCCCAGCAGCCTCCACCACTTCGTCACAAGAGTTACGACGACGACGACGAATAATAATAGAATCGGGATAATGGGGACAACAACATCCACGGGGTTATAAAATAACTGGGAGGGAAGGCAGAACTCTGGGACTGGATTGACATAGTAGCGTCTACTGCATGGGGCCGCATCTCAAGGATTGGTGGATCACCGCAAGACACGGTTGTGAAACTCCCTTCCCCTGGGCGTCGAGGAGGTGCCTTCCCCCGACTCGCCAGGAGAAGTCGGTAAAGCAAGTCGACTAATCGCCACCTGTTTCCATCTGTATGGGGATAGAGCGTTGCCTCCTCGCGCGTTGCGAGGTGGCAACGCTCCGGATTCCTTCTCGCGCTTGAACAATCAACACAAACTCATCATTACTTGGCCGGAAATATCTTACGAGCAAAAACCCCAAATGTAGCGACAGGACCCTCCTGAATAAGACTCCTGCGATAACCAAATATCAAGATGCGGCACGAAATGGGTGGGCATGCATTGACTTTATAGACAGAGTCAGTGCATAAGAAGGTATTGAGCCAGAACTTGAACATAGTAGCGTGGAGCCAACAGCACGGACGGCTGGAGGAAAGAGGCTCTCGACTAATTGAGGGGGAGGATGGCAGCAGAGGAGGAAGGGTCGCCTTTCCTCCTCTGAGGTTGTAATAAAATCTGAAGACGCTGCACAACAATCGTTGGCACATTACTGGGAAAGGAGGCACAGTCTTCGTTTCGTGAACAGAAAGAGCCGCGTGGGAGCATCGGCAGGAGAGGTAATGAAGGTGCTAAGCCTGGACGTGAGTACGGCGCATGGAGCCGACAGCACGGATGAATGGGGGAAGAATGCAGTTCCAGATTTGGAGGAGTGCCCTTCCAGCGAACTTGACTGAATTTTTCGATGGAATCGTAATAGTTCAGTCCATCAGCCTATGGGCCTTCCGTACCAATGTTGGTATCTACGGATAAAAGACGCCTTACAAATGTAAAATATTGTTATTTAAGCAAGCTGGACCGGTTTCGACTTTCAGATTCTCATCAAAAGAACCGTTCCCCCTTTGAAACGTCAACGCACTTCAGTGCGCATCATTCTCAACTTCCGGGCCGCATTTGAATTTATTCACACCCCGAGGTCTGGATTTAGTTGAGCGAGACAAATATTGCCAGCCAGTCACCGCCACCCCCAACGACAATCGCCACTGCCTCAGTATCTGTTTCTCTCCGTGTGTACTGTTCGTCTGCGTCTCTCTCTCTCTCTCTGTCGCCGTCTCTGTCACTCCGTGTCTCTCTCTGTGTCTCGGTCTGTGTGTGGCCCCGTGTTTGTCTTCTCGGTGAATCTGTTGTAGGAGCGGTGGCGCAGTGGTTCACGCGCTGCGCGACGGACCCCACCTCCCGATTTCGATTCCCGCTCACGAACACCAACACCATTGACGATTATTTGAACCGGTCTTGGGCCTGCCCTAGGTCGACTCAGCCTCAAATGAGTACCTGCTGCAGTATGTAAACATCGCTACTGGGGAGATAAATGCGGTCGGGCGTGGGACTGGCCACCCACCACCTCGTGTGCTAGCCAACAGCTCTTTCCCCAACAGTCTGTTCAGTCGATACGATGCATATTTGTCCACAAAATTTAATTCTCACTCAAATATCTTTGTGCAGGATGCATCTCAGTGCGTGTCTCTCTGCGCGTGGCCCGCTTAGCGCTGAGACAACTCCGCCCAACCCAACACCAATCCAGCTCATACTTCACCCCGTGGCCATGCCGGGCCGGTTAAACCGTCGGACAGGTGAGCTCCTGACGCGCCACGTGTCTCAGGTACGCGGTTCGGTCTCGCGTCGCCGCCTGGGGGTTACGAATCGCGACACGTGGGAGAGCCACCGAGACCTATACTGTACGTACCGTACCCCCCTCCCCCCACACCACGCGCCCCTCCCCACAACACCCCCTCCCTTCGCCTCCCCACCACAACACACACAGGTGCGCCGTACACGCGCCCGCCCAGGTGAGGAGTCTTACCTGCGGCTCATTGCGCGGTGATCGTGGCCGTTTGGGGGTCTGCGGGTGGGGGTGAGGAGGGGCGGGTTGGAGGGGGGTTGGGAGTGGAGGTGCACACACACACACCTGTACCGCAGGGTACACACACACACACACACCTGTACCGCAGGGTACAGGTGTGTGTGTGTGTGCGAGACGAGCAATAACTCAGAACCTTATCACGTGACGCCGCGGGCTCCTCCTGGAGGCAGAGCGGGTAGAGTTCGTGGCTCCAGGTTGAGGAGGGCTCCAGGAATTCCACTCCGAGTTTTTGGATTCTCAGGGACCGCGTCGCGGGTGGATTCGCTGATCGTAATGGCGAGGCGTCGTGCGATGACGATGATTGCGTGAAGTGATGCCGATTACAGATTCTTGGGGCGCCGCTGTGGCGAGTTGTCAACAAGCTTCGCTGGTGAAGAGCCGAGTTGTGTTTAGCTTGTTTGCCTTCCTCGCACCTCCGATGAAGCACGGTTGGCTACGTACGGTGCAAAAGAAGTTCGACATATATACATACATGATTGTATATTCATGAAGATTGTAGATTCATGATGATGATTGCAGATTCTTAATGATGATTGTAGTTTCTTAATGATGATTGAGGATTCTTAATGATGATTGTTTATTCGTGATTATGATGATTGCAGCTCCCCAAGTTTCCCTGGGGAAATGCGAGCGCCCGTCTGGTGCAGAACGCGTTGACGATGAAGCCAGCAGTTTCTCAGTGGGTCTCTATATGAGTCGGTGGGTCTCTATGTGAATCTGTGCTTCTCTGTATACGTCTCTGTGAGTCGATGGGTCTCTATGTGAGTCTTTGGGTTTCTGTGTGAGTATGCCATTCTATGGGTCTCTGTGTAAGTACCCCATATAGGTCTCTATATGAGTCTGGGTCTCTATGTAAGTCTAAAGTATTCGTGCCATTCTGTGGGTCCCCCGTGTGAATATCTGCGAGTCGATGGGTCTCTGTGTGAGTCGATGGGTCTCTGTGTGAGTCGATGTATGGGTCTCTACGTTCGCAGTCTACGGGTCTCTGTAACGAGGCAATGGGTCTCTTTGCAAGTCTGTAAATCTCCCTGGAGGAGAAATATATACATTCTCAACTGTTTTGTTATTTTACCAGGTAAGGCCCAAAGAGCAGTATAAAAAAAAATCGGAAGCGATCTGGCCACAAATGATAGGTCAACGAAGTGGCTTGTCATGTGTAACTGTATCGTAGCCAAATACTTCAAACGCACGTTTCTAAATGTGGAGGGAAAAAGCGGAGGACCCGGAGAAAAATCCACGCGACCACAGAGAGAGAGAGAGAGACCGCAAACTCCAAATATACAGCAAGCATCAGGGTCGGGATCGAACCCACCACCTCCTGCATGCCAGGCGAGGTAGTTAACATCTCCTAGGCACCGCGGCGCCCTAAAGCGCTGACGACAACGAATGCACCGCCAGCGCATTCCACTTCCTCGGTGACTCCCCCCCCCCCGTGCACGCGTCACCGCCTGAGAATGCAGAGCCCCGAGGTGGACTTTGCAGCCTCCTCAACCTGGAGCCACGAGGCGATCCTGGCCGTCGAGCGATGGGGGTTGGTGGTGAGGGGGGGGGACGGAATGGGGGGTGAGTGCTGGTCAGGGGGGGAGGGTGGGGAGAACGGGGAGGGGGGGGGGTTTGGGGGCTGGGCTCTGCGCGGGGCCCCCACGCCGAACAATCGCGGATCCTCGCCTCGTCAGCGATTTTGATCGCGATTGTGCGCGCGCGGCAGATGGCGGCGCACGGCACGGGGATGAATATTAATGCGTTAATTAGAGCTCGCGGGGGGGGGGGGGGCGACTCGGCGCTGGAACTACTGACGCAGTGGGGACACGAACTGCCCTCCCACCTCTTCATCACAATCCCAAAGCCCCCCCTCCTCTACGCCCCCCGGGGCAAAGCTTCACCCCCGGATTGGACCCGCGTGGGGCTTGGGGTGAAGTAATCGGGGATCAAACGTTGGTGACCCCCCCCCTCACTCCACTGCCCCCTCTGCAGCCCCCCCCCCCCACCCTCTCTGGTCAGCGACGCCGAGAAGCGAACGCGACGTGGAGAGAGGCGACGAGATGGGGGCGAGAGGTGCGGGCTCGTAAGTGATTGGGGCTAGGGCTAGCAAGATCGGACAAGTTGGTAGAGTTGGATCAGTGGCAGGGCTAGAACTAGTTAATGGTTGCTTAGTTTGGTTAAGATCGTTTGCAGAGCTATTGCTATTGACTGGTGGGATATCGTCAGATTGTGTTATGCCTCGTCCTTGTGGCTGCGTGACCAGCTGGTTATGGATGAGTTCTCGTGGCTGGCTCGGGTTCGTCCTATCGAGTTAGGTTCGTGGCATGGTTGCTAGTTGTCTAGGGTTATGGTCAGTCGAAGAAGGGCTCGGATCTGGTTGCAAAGCCTCGTGCTGATGACGGATTTGGGCGAGTTCCTTTGGGCTCGTACTCGACGATGATTGGCAGTTGTTTAGTGTTCGGCAGTAGGGATAGCACTAGTGGCTGGCTGCGGCTAATCGGCGACGGTAACTCGTGAGGCCTGTGACGAAGTGACGAGTTGGATGATCTTTTTCTTCTTCTTGGTTCTTTCGGTAAAGTCACGTAGAAGGGAAATAATAAAATAATACAAATAAAACATAATAAAGTAATATTAAAATAATATTATTTCCCTTCTACGTGACTTTACCGAAAGAACCAAGAAGATGAATCCCTGCAGTCACGAAAGCTTTAAATCGAGAGTTGGATGATGTTCGGAGCTTCGCAATCCCCTCCTCGTCTCGGCGCGTGGCCTCCGTGTTGGCGTGTCGCTCACGGCGCCACCCCGCGGTCTGTGTCGCCACCTGGCGGCGCGCCGCGGTACTGACTCGGGCGGCGTCACCCCCCCCCCCCACCGCGTGCGTGATCACGACGAGTCACACCACCACGTGATGCGACGAATCGTCACAATTAATGGGAATTGAATTTCGATTTGAAGCTTTCGTGACTGCAGGGATTCATCTTCTTGGTTCTTTCGGTAAAGTCACGTAGAAGGGAAATAAAAAAAAATACAAATAAAACAGAATACAAATGTTTTAATAAAATTTATAATAAAATAATACAAAATAAAACATAATACAAATGTTATTATGTTTTTTTTTATTTTTTTTATTATTTCCCTTCTACGTGACTTTACCGAAAGAAGCAAGAAGATAATGGAAATTGGTTTGATTAGATATTCGATGTTTTCTTTTCATTTCGTTTTTTGTACTGTTTGCTCGACGTGTACTTGGAAGCGTGTCATTTGTACCGGCCGACCATAATCGCATATGATACAAAATGAATATTTCCCATGACTTCGTAAATCCACTGCTGGATGAAGGCCTCGACAAGCCTTGTCGTTCGCGTGGCGACTGTTGGAGCAACAACTTGACCCGGCTGGCCACGAGTGCGAGTCGGGGTGGGGGAGGCGGGGGGGATTAGAGCTGCGCGGGTCGCCTCGTCAACTCTGGCACTCGCCACGGAATGGCAGCCGTGGGCAGGAAACAAACTCACCACACAGCACACACACAGCATACACACAGCACACGCACAGCATACACGCACAGCATACAGCACACACACAGCACACACACAGCATACACCACACACACAGCACACACACAGCATACACACAGCACACGCACAGCATACACGCACAGCATACAGCACACACACAGCACACACACAGCATACACCACACACACAGCACACACACAAAGCATACAGCACACACACAGCACACACACAGGATACACCACACACACAGCACACACACCACATCACACACACCACATCACACACACCACATCACACACACCACACACACCACATCACACACACCACACACACCACATCACACACACCACACACACCACACCACACACACCACACCACACACACCACACGAGACGGGAAACTCGCGACTCGGGTCGTTTAAAAATGTCGATTATTAAACTCGATGCACATCAACAATACAAGAACTAAAATAGTACAACAAACAATTACACAACAAACACAATAATAAGCAACAATAACAACACGCAATACAAATAACAACAAACAACACAATCATAAACAATAACAAACGACACAAACTTCAACAATAACAACACAATCATAAACAACAACAAACGGAACAACAACAATAACAAACACAATCATAAACAACAACAAACGGAACAACAACAATAACAACACAAGAATAAACAACAACAAACGGAACAACAACAATAACAACACAAGAATAAACAACAACAAACGAAAAAACAACAACAACCGCGACGCCATCCGCGTCCAGGAGCGCGCGCTCCAACCCGGATAAATACAGTGCGTACAGTAGAGAGGAACGTTCCTATGCCGGGAGCCGAAGATGCCCCCACTCAGCCCCCCCACCGCCCCCCAGCCCCCACGCGCCCCCCTCCCCCACCGCCCCCCAGCCCCCCACGCGCCTCTCCACCCCCAGACTCGCCCCCCATGTAGCGGCAGGAGCCTCGTGACAAGGAGCCATGCGACGCAGCGTGGGTCTCCTGGATGAACGCTTACAGAGTGAGTGCGTGGTGCACAGAGTGCGTGGTGTACAGAGTGAGTGAGTGGTGTACAGAGTGAGTGAGTGGCATAGGTGGGACAAAGTCATTGTTATGCAAGTCCAAGTCGAGTCGCAAGTCATCAAATTCATGACTCGAGTCTGACTCGAGTCCAAGTCACATGACTCGAGTCCACATCTCATAGGTGGGACAAAGTCATTGTTATGCAAGTCCAAGTCGAGTCGCAAGTCATCAAATTCATGACTCGAGTCTGACTCGAGTCCAAGTCACATAACTCGAGTCCACATCTCATAGGTGGGACAAAGTCATTGTTATGCAAGTCCAAGTCGAGTCGCAAGTCATCAAATTCATGACTCGAGTCTGACTCGAGTCCAAGTCACATGACTCGAGTCCACACCTCTGGTGAGTGGTGTACAGAGTGAGTGGTGCACAGAGTGAGTGAGTGGTGTACAGAGTGAGTGCGTGGTGCCGCTCGCCAGCGGACCCAACCGCGAGTGGAAACACACAAACACACACACACACAAACACACACACACACAAACACACACACACTAACACACACACACTAACACACACACAAACACACACACACACATACACTAACACACACACAAACACACACACTAACACACGCAAACACACACACAAACACACACTTAACACAAACAACAAAACTATCAACGCGAGAACAGGCTCGGCCCCGACTGGGAGTCCAACCCGTGTGGTTGAGGGTGCGTGGCCAGGTCCAAAGCAGTCGAGTCCGCGGGTCGCTGCTCTCTTGGCTGACCGAGTCCCCCTAGGTCGGCGCCACTCCAAGTAGACCCCTCAGGGGGTTCCCCAATCCCCTTCGCCCCCTCCCCGTGGCGAATGGTCTCCCCGAAGGCGTGGCGGGGAAGTGTTCATCTGTCCAGGCGTTCATCTGCCCTGGTGTTCAACACCTCGGGTGTTCTGTCCAGGTGATCGCTTACCCGGGTGTTCACCTCCAAAGATGTTCACCTTCACAGATGTTCGCCTACAAGGATGTTCAACGGCTTAGATGTTCGCCTACAAAGATGTTCACCAGCTCAGATGTTCACCTACAAAGATGTTCACCAGCTCAGATGTTCACCTACAAAGATGTTCACCTACAAAGATGTTCACCTTCACAGATGTTCGCCTACAAGGATGCTCACCGGCTTAGATGTTCACCTACAAAGATGATCAGCAGCTCAGATGTTCACCTTCCTAGATGTTCACCTACAAGGTGAATGTGTAGAATGTGCACCTACACGGTTTTGGTTTTCCGCAGCAACCTTTGTTTCTGTTCTTGATTCTGCCGATCAAACACACAACACGCGCACAAAGATAAAGATCCCCAATTTAGCCTGCATACATTGTTTGGGGCAAGTGTCGTTAGCACCGATGAAGGCCGGCACGGCACACGAGGACGTGGTTTGGACAACACCACACCCGGCCGCCTTTGTCTCCCAATGTACTGATGTTTACACACCGCATTAGGTAACTCGGATAATCGCTTGCCACTGATGTTGGCCGAAATTGAAGCCAGGTGGCCAGTTTAGTAGCACAGTGCGCTAACCACTCCGCCCTCACTTCACTTTACACGCGCACCACTTTACACACACCGACGCACACATGTACAACAACAACAACCGCCGCTCGCCACTAAGTGGCGGTGTCGTCATCACGGCGCTTGTGCCAGGCTAGGTGCACCTTGAGGCCATGTGAAGTGAGGAAGGCTCGCTGGCAGGTCATGGGACAAACCCAGCAGGTGCCATGGGTTGACCGACTGAGATTACGGGCAGATACACCATCTGTGATGCCCACTGTGCCAACTTGCTGCGTTTTAGCCGCCCGGCGCTCCGCTCATTGTTGTGAGCGTCGCTCCTCCGCCCTCCATTGATAATGGAGGGCGACTGCCTCCAACTGCCCATCAGCGTCCTTCATGAGCCTCCTCCTCCACAGAGGCCGATCTTGATACCGCTGGTACCAGTCTTTGGCAAGTCCACTCAGTTCCACATCCTCCTGTACCGCATTAGTCCATCTCTTCAGCAGCCCGTGTGGTGCCCGTCTACTACCCCCTCTATCTGGCCAAACAGAAGCTGCGGTGGCCACAGGAGCTCAATGATGCATCAGCACCACCCAATCATCGATCATTCATTCAATCAAAAGTAACTGGCAGCACCCCACCTATTGCCATCCTTAAGAGAAAGAATGGCGCTCCGCTCTCCGACCCTCAGGAACAGGGTTTTGAGCATTCCGTGAGGTGAAGCCACTCGGCTCAAATTCCATGGGGCAAGGCGATGTGGACCCGTTTGGGGCTGCCGTGCCGCAAATACCGGAGGAAGTAGCCACTTCCTGGCTGGCTGATGTGCACGTCCATACATGCGCGCACAGATGCATTTACACAAAGACACAGACGTCCCGCATAGCCTTGACAGACTGTTCGGTCAAGTGAAGGGCATGCACAGCACACGAGGGGATGGGTGGCGAGCACCACGCCTCACCGCCTTCGTCTCACCAGTGCTGATGTTGGTGCTGGTAGCACATTCACACAAACGCACAAACGCACACATGTATTCACACGCACACACACACACATGTATTCGCACGCAAGGGGAAGTGCGAGTCAGAGGAGCCTGACTGCACATGGGTGACCGCAGCAGTGCCAGGCTGCGTGTGGTGGCGACTCCCGTAGCAATGGTAATCAGTAAGACGCGGCTCATCTATCCAGCAGAGGCACGCTGAGTCGCAGGACTCTTTTTCAAGAGGAGCTTGCTGCTGCTGCTCCATTGGGTCTTTATCGAAAGATGTTTCCAGCCAATGAATGGTGAGTTCGTGTTGATTATACCACGTGGGAGGAAACCGGAGCGCCCGGAAAAAACCCCACACAGAGCGCGAGGGGGCAACGCTCTATCCCCGTACAGATGTAAACAGACGTCGATTAGTCGACTTCTTGTACTGCCTTCTCCTGGAAAGACAGGATATGGCACTCCCTCGACACTGACGGGTTGGGAGATGCACATAGATCTGTGTGACCCACCAACCCTCAGTGCCTCCACAGTGCTGGATGACAGGCCACGTGCACAGCCACCACTACCTGGCGAGATGGGACTCGGGGGGGGGGGGGGGTGCGTGTGGGAGCGGTGGTGCAGCGGTTACCGCACTGCGCTACAGACCCTGATACCCGAGTTCGATTCACGTTCACGGCCACCATCAGTGACGATCTTCTGAACCGGTCAAGGGCCTCCTCTATGTCGACTCGGCCTCAAATTAGCGTGTAAACATCGCCACTCGGGATACAAAGGCGGCCTTCGTAGGTGCTCGCTAGCAGCACTTTGCCCCAAACAGAGCGCTCGAGGGGGATCTTTGTCTTTGTGCCTCTGTGCGTGCCACTCACCATCTTCCAGCGCAGGAGCTTGATCCACTCGTCAGCCTCCAGCGCGTTCTTGGCGCACAGGAAGAACGTCCTCTCCGGGAACACGAGGCTGGGGGACAGCGGCACGAGCGTGGGGTGGAAGGTGACGGGGTGGAAGGTGACGACGGGGTGTGGGGGGGGGGGTCACGTTGACACTCGGGAAGCACTCGATACGCTCCTCGTCAGTAGCGCTTCTGTGGCCTCAGAAGGAGACATTTATCAGAGGCGACGTTTCGAGGGGCAATCTGATTTCGTTCACATTCAGGCGGCCAAGCCCAGAGAAGCCGCGGCAGGAGCAGCTGAGCTGCGTGTCGCTGCGATGTCTGCGTCGTGTTTGCGGTGAGTCCATTGGCGTCGCTGTTGTACGTCCTGTGCTGCGTGAGCAGAGTCGCACACGACCGCAGAGGCAATGGTCCTTCCTCGTAGCACGAACCATGGCTACGTGGTGTTTGCTTCCTGTGCTCGTGCACCACTGCCAACGCAGCAGCAGCAGCAGCACCAAATACTTTGACGCAAGTGGTGGCGATGGTGTACCTGGTACAATTGATGATGATGATGATGGTGGTGGTGAAAATGCTGATGATGATAGTAGTGGTGTTGATGGTGGTGATAGTGAGTAGTGATGAAGATTGTAGGTGATAATGACGGTGATCCTCATGGAATCGATTACAATGACGACGACGATGATGTTGTAGCAAGCCCCTCTTCGAGTCCAGCGTCTCGTTATTAGTGAGTGTGTGTTGGTGAGTGAGTGTGTGTGTGTTGGTGAGTGCGTGTTGGTGAGTGTGTGTTGGCGAGTGAGTGTGTGTGTGTTGGTGAGTGTGTGTTGGTGAGTGTGTGTTGGCGAGTGAGTGTGTGTTTGGTGAGTGTGTTTGGTGACAGAGTGTGTGTTGGTTAGTGTGTGTGTATTGGTGAGTGTGTGTGTGTGTTGGTGAGTGTGTATTGGTGAGTGTGTGTTGGTGAGTGTGTGCTGGTGAGTGAGTGTTGGTGAGTGTGTGTTGGTTAGTGTGTATTGGTGAGTGTGTGTGTTGGTGAGTGTGTGTGTGTGTTGGTGAGTGTGTATTGGTGAGTGTGTGTGTTGGTGAGTGTGTGTGTGTTGGTGAGTGAGTGTGTGTTGGTGAGTGTGTATTGGTGAGTGTGTGTGTTGGTGAGTGTGTGTGTGTGTTTGTGAGTGAGTGTGTGTGTGTTGGTGAGTGTGTATTGGTGAGTGTGTGTGTTGGTGAGTGTGTGTGTTGGTGAGTGTGTGTGTGTTGGTGAGTGTGCTGGTGAGTGAGAGGGCGAGAGGCACGTTGGATCCTCACCAGAAGCAGTTCACCTTCTCGCGGCTGTAGTCGAACTGCACCGCCGTGCACCGGCTCAGGTCCAGGGCTTTGATTGGCTCCTTGTCCTGGTCACGGGTCCCACCACAAGAAAACCAGACCACGTGGTGGTGGTGGTGGTGTTGGTGTTGTTGTTGGTGTTTCGGAAAATAACAACAACAACAACCAACAGCAACAGCCTCCACCAGCACCAGCTGAGTCAGCCGAAAAATGTCACTCATCGCAGCCCCACTGTAAACGTGGCCCCTGCCGTCGCTACCGAGATAGTAACTTTGTTGTTAATTCCCCTGACACCGTGCGCTGATGCAAACGACTTCCTGGTGCCATAGTCCAATGTTTAAAAGTAGAACGAGAGGCGCACTCATGCCGTGGTTTAATGTGAACCTGCCCATGGCACCGTGGTTTGATGTGAACTACCCATGGCACCGTGGTTTAGTGTGAACTACCCATGGCACCGTGGTTTAATGTGAACCTACCCATGGCACCGTGGTTTTATGTGAACCTACCCATGGCACCGTGGTTTGATGTGAACCTACCCATGGCACCGTGGTTTAATGTGAACTACCCATGGCACCGTGGTTTAGTGTGAACTACCCATGGCACCGTGGTTTAGTGTGAACTACCCATGGCACCGTGGTTTAGTGTGAACTACCCATGGCACCGTGGTTTAGTGTGAACTACCCATGGTACCGTGGTTTAGTGTGAACCTACCCATGGCATCGTGGTTTAGTGTGAACTACCCATGGCACCGTGGTTTAATGTGAACTACCCATGGTACCGTGGTTTAATGTGAACTACCCATGGCACCGTGGTTTATTAAATGGCATGGAGCCCGATGCCATCACTGGCCTCGTGGCACCGGCATAGAGGAGCCCTGGTATCAAGGCCGAATGCAAAACGACACCAAGTATGTGGTTAGAACTTCACTTGGGTCCTCGGTGTGGTTAAAGAGTAGGGGGCTGAGGGGAACAATAGTGGGGGAGGGGGGGGTTGGTGGGGGAAGGAGAATGATTCCCGCACACCTCCTCATCACAGAGTCTGTGCTTAGACTGGAGGAGGACTCCGATGAGCTACGAAGCTTTTACACAGATGTCCACTCGGTTCACAGGCGTCCATGTCAAATGTGACTCCCCCCTCCAATCCATCTCGCACCCCCCCCCCCCCCCAGAGCCGCGACACGCGTCTCTTCACGCGCCAATATAATTCCCCCCCGCCCCCCATCAAGCGCCCCCCCCCCCCCATCAAGTGCCCCCCCAGCCCTTCAACCTTGAACGTCTTCAACCCCCACCCGACTTCCCCATCCCCTTTCAACCTTGAACCCGCAACCACCCTCATCCATAAACCACCACCCCCCCCCCCTCTCTTAGCCCCTACCCAGGTGTGGGAGACACGCGCGCGCGTGTCGTAAGGTTCGGCGAAAACGGTGACTCGTGTGCGTGCGTGTGTGTCTGTGTGTGTGTCTGTGTGTGTGTATGTGTGTGTGTCTGTGTGTGTGTCTGTGTGTGTGTGTGTGTCTGTGTGTGTGTGTCTGTGTGTGTGTGTCTGTGTGTGTGTGTGTCTGTGTGTGCGTGTGGGGAGTTGTAGTGTAGCGGTTAGCGCGCTGCGCTATGAACCCGGCGACACGGGTTCGATTCCCGCTCGCGGCCAACACCAGTGACGATTATCTGAACCGGTCCCGGACCTCCCCTAGGTCGACTCAACCTTAAATGAGTACCTGGTGTGGTGTGTAATCATCGCCACCAGGGAGACAAAAGTGGCCCGGGCGTGGTGCTGGCCACCCACCCCCTCGTGTACAGTACCGACCTTCATATGTTGCTTGCTAACAGCACTTGCCCCAACAGTCTGTTAAAGCTATACGGGAGGTCTTTGTGTGTTTGTATACACGTGTGTACACACGTGTGTAACATGTGTACACACGTGTGTACACAGCAGCATCTACCCCGCCAGTCTGCATCTCGGCGTATGGAGGGGGTTCTGCTTGAGTCTGGCCTCAGGCTCGCGAGTTACCTTCCTGTCCTTGAAGTACTTGAGCTCGTTCCTCTGCAGCGTAAACCAGCGGCGCTTCCACGTCTGTCACACAGACCACGGGGAGAGCAAAGGCAAAGGTCCCCCGTGTAGCCTTCAACAGACCCTTGGGACGTGTTCCGTTATGAAGGGAGGCACGGCGCACCAAGTGTTAGGTGGCCGCAGCGCTGGTGTTTACACAACGCACCAAGTTCACATGTCAGGGGCTATTGGTCGTGGGCGATAATGGAACTCGGGTCGTGCAAAGCAGAGCACCCATCACCTTCACCTGCCCCCCTCCTCCCACTACCCCCCTCCTCCCAGTACCCCCCCCCCCCCCCACCATTCCCTTTCTCCCTGCCCCCCTCCAGCCCCGATCCACTCCCTCCAGGCCCTCGGCACTACTCAGGGCCGTGCCACATGGGACAGTGCGTAGGGACAAACAAATGCAACCGAAGATTGACAATGGGATTGACGATGGGATTGACGATGGGATTGACAATGGGATTGACAATGGGATTGACAATGGTCTGTTAGGGAATCGTGAATATCGCAGGAGCAGAGAATCTCGGCTGTCAGTGCCAACCGATAACATCGTGTTGCTGTGTGTATAGTGTTATTGACGAACGTGTTGAGTTTTCTTTTGTGCAATATAACCTTCATAATAACAATGTAGATGTATTAATATTGTACTAATTATTAAAAGTATAAATCCCGCTGGCAATCTACTGCTGGATGAAGGAACCTCAAAGCAAAAAGAGCGGAGTTATTTTTCAGAGAACAATTAACATAAAACAACTAAATACATTCGTTGATAATACCGCTAGTGTGTGGCCTTACAGTGATATTTTTTTATATGAAAAGCGACCCTTCTGCATATCACGTGAATGGAACTAAACAGAGCGGCGATGTCCGTCAGCAAAGGGCCTCCGCTGGCGGGCGGACCTGGGTGCGGGGTTGAACCCATTGGGTAGATGGTGGTCGCTCACCTTGACGCGGCTGCCCTGTTTGGTGAGGAATCCCTCCTTCGTCCCCACCTGGGTTGAGGGTAGAGGCAGGGATGGACATAAACAAAGGAGTCATTCTCCTCTGCTACCCCCCCCCCCGCCCCCAAGTCTCCCCCCACACCCCCATCCCCTTTCCCCACCCACAGTGAGGCGGCCCAGCTGCAGAGCGCCTGCCACTCGTTGCAGAGGTCCACAGTTCGAGCCCAGTGGCCGCCCTGATTAACATTGCAGGGTGTCATAGTGCAGGGTGCGATAGCCGTAACACCACGACGCGCCGTCCACTCAGACTCACAGTGGGATTTAAAGATCCCCCCGCCCCCCCTGGCGTGAAGATTCCACATTCATCACCACCCCCCTCCCCCCTTTACTGGAAGACGACTCTGACTCCAGGTCACTCTTGCAAATGAGACTCATCGTGGTCTCTTTGGGGAGATGTTAACTCCCTCGCCTGGTATACAGTCGTGGGTTCCATCGTGACTCTGATGCCTGCTGCTGCTGCTGTAGATTTGAAGTTTGCATTTTCTCCCCGGGGTCGCGTGGATCTTCCTCCGAGTCGACCGCTTTCTCCCTCGACATTTAGAATCATGCGTCTGGAGTATTTGGCTGCTTTACGTTTCCACGCGAAAAGCCACTTCGTTGAACTATCATTTGTGGCCAGGTGGCTTCTGAAAAAGACCCACATGGCTCAGTGGGCCTTCCGTGGTAAAACAAAATATAGTTTAGTTCATATTTTGGATTGACCATTCATTAGTATTGTGTATTGTATTATATTATTGTGTATTGTATTATATTATTGTGTATTGTATTATACTATTGTGTATTGCATTGTATTATTGTGTATTGTATTATATTATTGTGTATTGTATTATATTATTGTGTATTGTATTGTATTATTGTGTATTGTATTATATTATTGTGTATTGTATTATATCATTGTGTATTGTGTTATAAACAATTGCGTACACGTGTGAATAGCGTGCTTCAGTGTGGGCACGTGCATCTATATGGATGAGGCTCTGTCACGTGACTGGCTTGGCAGCTTTGTTTCCCATTAAACGGGGGCTGAGACTCGCAGAAGGTGAACGGGAGAGAGACCCCGCGAGTGGAAAGGGGTCGAGACCTCGCGGTCTCGGCTCACGTCGCGTCCACAAGAGATAAAGACACAGATCCCCCGTGTAGCCTGTAGCAGACTGTCGGGGCAAGTGCTGATAGTGAGCACCTATAAAGGTCAGCACAGCACACGAGGAGGTGGGTGGCCAGAACCAGACCCGGCCTCCTTTGTTCCCCGAGTGGCGATGTTTACACACCTCGCCAGATACAGTATTGATTTGAGGCTGAGTCTACCAAGTAGACTTGGTAGACTCAGAGCCGGTTCAAATATTTGCGGGGATCGTAGTGGAGCGCGTGAACCGCAACTCGGCCGCTCGCAACTCCTCACCCGGTCACTCCCTCACCCTCACCTCCATCACCAACACCTCCCTCACCTCCCTCACCCTCACCTCCCTCACCCTCCCCTCCATCACCAACACGTCCCTCACGCCCCTCGCTCTCACCTCCCTCACCCTCACCTCCATCACCAACACGTCCCTCACCCTCACCTCCCTCACCCTCAGCTCCCTCACCCGGTCACTCCCTCACCCTCACCCCCCTCACCTCCCTCACCTCCCTCACCCTCACCTCCCTCACCCTCACCTCCCTCGCCCTCACCTCCCTCACCCTCACCTCCCTCACCCTCACCTCCCTCACCCTCACCTCCCTCGCCCTCACCTCCCTCGCCCACACTCCAACATTCGCCAAGCCCTCACCCCCCCCCCCCCCCCGGTGAGGGCTGTGGGTTTACGGCGTTTGCGGGAAGTGGAGCAGAAAACGAATTGGCGTCAGTGAGTGAGTGAGAGTTAGCGTGCCCCGTTCCGGCCTTCACAGGTGCTCGCTAGCAGCACTTGCTCCTACAGTCTGTGAAGGCTATACGGGGGGTATTTGTTTTTATTCGTGAGTGTGTGAGTTAGCGAGCGAGTGTGCGCGTGATTTAGTGAGTCCGTGAGAATGTGAGTGATTGTGAGTGAGTGAATGGTTTCGTGAGCGGTAAAAATGTCGAGTGGAGAGTGAGTGTGTTAATGAGTCATTGAGTGTATGAGTGAGTGAGTGTGTGAGTGTGTGAGTGAGTGTGTTCGTAAGTTAGTGTGTGAGTGAGTGTGTGTGAGTATGAGTGTCTTAGTGAGTGTGTGAGTAAGGAGCGACCCTCACAACAACGACCGGAGGGTCGGGTGGTTAAAGCACAGCAAGTTGGCACAGTAGGGGGCACAGGTGGTGCATCGGCCACTCATCTCAGTCAACACTTCACGTGGCCTCAACGTGCACTTAGCCTGGCACAAGCGCCGTGGTGACGTCACCGCCACTTAGTGGCGAATTGTTGTTGAGTGAGTGAGCGTGCGGGCGCGTGTGTGATTTCATTCGTGCGTATGCATGTAAGTGCATTAGTGAGTGTGTGAGTGTGTGTGTGAGTGAGTGTGTGGGTGAGTGAGTGTGTGTGTGAGGGAGTGTGTGGGTGAGTGTGTGGGCGAGTGTGTGAGTGAATGTGTGGGTGGGTGAGTGAGTGTGTGAGTGAGTGTGTGGGCGAGTGTGTGAGTGAGCTAGTGAGTGGATGCATGAGTTAGTGTGAGAGTGAGCTCTTAAGTGCGTCGGTTAATGAGTGCGCAGGTGAGGCAGTGGGTGGGTGGGAGAGTGCGCGCGAGTTTAGTGAGTGCACGAGTGATTGCGTGATTGCGTGCATGAGTGAGTTAATGAGTGAGTGCGTGCGTGAGTTAATGAGTGAGTGAGAGCGCGCGAGTGCGCGCGCAGAGCCTTAATTAATCCTGCCCCGGCAGACGGGTGCTCCGTGAACGTGCATCGATCGAGAGCAGAGTGTGTGTGGGGGATGACAGGTTTCTCACAGGGGGAGGGGGAAGCCCCCCCCCCCGCCCCACCACCCCCCACCCCCTCCATGCCCCTTACCCCTCCCTGCGTTCGACCCTGAAGCTCCACGGCCACGCATGATGAGATTCTGTACGGCATCGCTTTGTTTTGCGTTGGACGGGTGTGCTCTAGTTACATGGCCGTGCCCTCGCCAATAACGTCTGGCAATCCAGCAGAGTTAGTTTAACACAATCATAAACCCTGCAGACGAATCAGCGGATGTCGACACAGGGCCAGATTTTTGCATGTCTTGAAACATCGCTGCTGCAATGATGGGTGATGCAAGTGTGTAATAGAAATATTTTTTTAGATTTAGTATAATGCGACGATTTGTGTGCTTAATAATTTCGTTACCTATCGCTTAGTTTACACAGACTGTCGGGGAATTAATAAGATATTCGTTGTTGTTCGCGAGCTGAGTGCTCACTATTCTCTGCTTGTGTACGGTGGCAGTCGCCATGCGGCTCAGGAGCTCCACGATTCCACGTCGAGGGCTGCTGCTGCTGCTGGCCACGGCGATAGAGGGCTTCAGCAGAGAGAGAGAGAGACAGAGTTTGTGTCGCTGTTCCTCCTCCTCCTCCCCCGTTGAAGGAGCGCAGATCACGGCGGGTTCACTCTGCAGTCCGTAGCTCGGCTGACATGGCCACAGCCCCAGGGTTGGGGATTGCTTTTAATATATCTCTATGGGTTGCTATAGGTCTCTATGTGTCTCTATGGGTTGCTATGGGTCACTATGTGTCTCTATGGGTTGCTATGGGTATCTATGTATCTCTCTGTGTATCTGTGTGTCTCTATGAGTCTATATGTATCTCTATGGGTATCTGTGTGTCTCTATGAGTCTCTATGTATCTCTATGAGTCTCTATGTATCTCTATGGGTATATGTGTGTCTCTATGGGTATCTGTGTATCTCTATGTATCTCTATGTATCTCTATGAGTCTCTATGAGTCTCGATGTGTATCTGTGGCGTTACGCACGGAGGAGGCGTACGTGGGGACGTCATCGATGGTGCGCCCCGAGCGCATCGCCGTGTGCACGATGATGGGGTCATAGAAGGAGGGCTCCGCCACCTCCCGCGGGAACGGGAACCGGAGGCTGATCAGGCCTCCTGCACAACGAGGGGGGAGGGAGGGGGGGAGAGGGGCACGTGGGCTGGGCGCCGTCGAGAGCACGCGGACCCCGAGAGAGTTGCCGTGGCCCGGTGGGGCGCGAACGAACGCGTGCCGTGCACTTGCGCCGGTCTCAAGCGGATCGGCTGGTTTGTGTCAGCCAGCCAATCGCGCCACCGCACTGCAGGTCGGAGGCTGACACACCCACCCACGCACGCACTCACACATTCACCCACGCACGCACTCACATTCACCAGCCCACGCACGCACTCACACAGTCACCAGCCCACGCACGCACTCACAGTCACCAGCCCACGCACGCACTCACAGTCACCAGCCCACGCACGCACTCACACAGTCACCAGCCCACGCACGCACTCACACAGTCACCAGCCCACGCACGCACTCACACAGTCACTAGCCCACGCACGCACTCACACAGTCACCAGCCCACGCACGCACTCACACAGTCACCAGCCCACGCACGCACTTACACAGTCACCAGCCCACGCACGCACTCACAGTCACCAGCCCACGCACGCACTCACACAGTCACTAGCCCACACACGCACTCATACACTCACCCACGCACACACTCACTCACACATTCGCCCACGCACTCACAGTCACCAGCCCACGCACGCACTCACACAGTCACCAGCCCACGCACGCACTTACACAGTCACCAGCCCACGCACGCACTCACAGTCACCAGCCCACGCACGCACTCACACAGTCACTAGCCCACACACGCACTCATACACTCACCCACGCACGCACTCACTTACACATTCACCCACGCACACACTCACTCACACATTCGCCCACGCACGCACTCACATTCACCCACCCACGCACGCACTCACACATTCACCAGCCCAGGCACGCACTCATACACTCACCCACGCACACACGCACTCACACAGTCACCCACCCATGCACGCACGCACCCGCTCACTCACCACGTTGCAGGTCACAACAACAGACTCACCCACTCACTCGCACACACTCACCCATTCACCCACTCACCACACTGCAGGTCACAACAACCGACTCACCGACTCACTCACACGCACTCACCAATTCAGCCTCACACGCACTCACCCACTCTCCACACCCCAACGATCTGGCCCACCCCACAGTGTGAATGGGTACGGCACAGGGAGTGGATCGGCAGGTCGCGTGCAGTGGTGGGGTAGAGTGTGGGTACGTCCACCTCTTCCAACACGTCTGGTCAGTGTGGAAGAGTAGACCAAATTCCGCTCTTATAGTTGTCTCTAGTGAAGGCCTTTCCACGACCAGTGGCGTGAGCAGGCAATTGCAGCGCCGCACCTTTATCCTTGCAGTGAGAGAACACTAAAAGATGTATCTATTTATTTATCTATTACGTACTTCTCTATCCGGGAGAGCCACGCTGAGTCAAACGACTCTTTTTCAGGACGGTGCTGGCGCTACATTTTTTTCAAATTTATTTAAAGATGTTTTCAGAAAATTTACGATGAGTTGTGTTGTTTGTTATTCGCGTGGGAGTGAACCGGAGCACCCGGAGAAAAGCATGCACGAGAGGGGGCAACCCTCTATCCCCGTACGGATGGAAACAGATGGCGATTAGTCCGCGTGCTGTACCGCCTTCTCCTGGCGAGCCAGGAGTTTGGCACCTCCTCGAGAGCCACGGGAAAAGGAGTTTCACGACACTTTGCGCGTTGATCAGTGCTGGGTTCGATAGCCACGAGCTGCCACATTGACGCTCACCAGCGCCGTCTTGCTCCTGCTCTTGACGCGTTACAAATGCATTTAGCGGCGAGCAGTAGGGCGCTGCTTAGCGCTACAAAGCCAGAAGTGACCCGAGTTCGATTCCCACTCACGACCAATAATAATACTGATATTCATTTGGGGGCGAGGGGCATTACACCGCCCCCCCCGCCCCCCCCCCCCCCGGCTGGCTACTGAAGAACGCGGGCACCGTGGGGGGCGGGGTTGGTGGGGTGGTGGAGCGCTGACCGGTCTCGCTCCCCAGGATGGGCTCGTTGGCGAGGTGATCGGCGAACTCCTTGACCGTGGGGAAGATGGTGAAGCCGAAGGAGAAGCCCCGAGTCTCGCTCCAGCTCACCTGGAAATTCCTCACCGAGTCCTTGGACCTGGCGAGCGGGGGGCGGGGGGCGGGGAGCCGTGGGTGCGGTGATGGTGGCGGTGGGGCATGGAATATGGGATAATTGTGGTGATGGTGGTGGATGGATTAATGATTACGACTGAAATGGTGAACGCTTAATGATGTTTATTGTCGGTGATGATGGTCGTCATGGATGGATTGATGAATGATTATTTATTGAAGATGATGATAAGGGATGGGTGGCTTGGTGATGATTGATGATGGGGTTACTACGTCGGTGTGCTAGACATGCTGGTTTGCTATGGGTGCACGATGCAGCGTGCGCTATGCGGCAGTGCTATGCGGCAGTGCTACACAGGCGTGCTGTTTAGGGTGTGCTGCGCAGAATGTTACGTCGGGTGTTGTGTGCAATGGGTGTGGTGCAGTCGCTGCTATGCAGAGTGAAGTATACAGGGAGGCGAAGCGACAGTGTTCTATGGGGGGCACCACACAGGGTGTCGGGTACAGGGAACGTCCCGTGGGGGGTGCTGTGGGTTGGCTCTGCGCTCACCTGGCCCCCAACACGAACTGCCCGTCCAGCCCCCGCCTGAACAGGTAGCTCCCGTCCTGCCCGTTCTGCATCAGCATCGCCTCGGCCACGTGGCGGGACATGGTGCCGTGGTACCACCTGCGGCATGCGGGCACAGCGGGATGGGGGGGGGAGTGAGGTGACGGGGGAAGGGGCGGTGGGGGGGGCACGAGTCTGTGGGGCTGTAGTGCCCCCCAGGTCTATCGCTGGGGAAGAGGCCTCTGGGAGTCGAGAGACACGTGACGTGCAGGCCGAGTTGGAGTTGGTGGAGAGTGATGCTGGGGAGGGCGACTTCCTGTGGGCCCCCTTGGCTACTCCACACGGAGCCATCGGCTATCCCACGAGCTGCTCTCATTAATCCCATACACGTGACGTAAAGATCCCCCATATAGCCTTCAGCAGACTGTAGGGGCAAGTGCTGTTCGCGAGGAGCACCTGTGAAGGCCGGGACGGCACACAGCGGGGTGGGTGGCCAATACCACTCCCGGCCGCCTTTGTATCTCATTTAAGGCTGAGTCGACCTATGAGAGGCCCAGGGGCCGGCTCAGACAAGCGTCACTGGTGTTGGCCGTGAGCGGGAATCGAACCCGGGTCGCTGGGTTAGTGGGGCAGCGTAGCGCTAACCCCTGCACCACCGCTCCCCACTGCACGTGACAGGCACTCACACACACAACACACCTGGCACACACACACACACCACCTGGCACACACACACACCACCTAGCACTCACACACGAGGCCAAACGAACACTCATTCATTCGCAGGATCCTCCTGAAAACAAATAGAGAGGCTCAAGACTTGTTGTTGATATGATTATTAAAACGCTCTAAAATAAAATCACTTGTACCGCGCGTCCTTTCAATTGCCTGTAAACGCATACTTTAAATCCGCGTACATCACCTGCTCGGCTTGACATGAGGGTTTGAAACATTGACATTTACCCACACAAGCAGCGTGAAAACAAACGAAAGCGCACCAACAATGACGGAGAGCTGCATTCTTAGCATTGCGCGAATTAAACAGGACGAGCGAGATCACGTTGGACGACTCAAGTGCATACCTCTGCAAAACGTGAGATGGTGTGGGCACGCAAGACACGCGGGTCGCTGGAAGGAACGGACTGACTAACTGACTAACTAACTGACTGACTGACTAACTGACTAACTAACTGACCAGCTGATTAACTGACTGACTAACTGACTGACTAACTGACTAACTGACTAACTAACTGACTAACTGACTAACTAACTGACCAGCTGATTAACTGACTGACTAACTGACTGACTAACTGACTAACTGACTAACTAACTGACTAACTGGCTGACTAAGTGACTAACTGATTAACTGACTGACTAACAGACTAACTGACTGACTAATTGACTGACTAACTGACTAACTGATTAACTGACTAACTGACTGACTAACTGACTAACTGACTGACTAACTAACTGACTTACTGACTGACTAACTGACTGACTAACTGACTGACCAACTGACTGACTAACTGACAGACTAACTGACAGACTAACTGACTGACTAACTAACTGACTGACTGACTAACTGACTGACAAACTGACTGACTAACTGATTGACTAGCTGACTAACTGACTGGCTGACTGACTAACTAACTGACTAACTAACTAACTAACTAACTGACTAACTAACTGACTGACTAACTGACAGACTAACTGACTGACTGACTGACTGCCTAACTGACTGACTGACTAACTGACTGACTGACTGACTGACTAACTGACTAACTGACTAACTGACTAACTAACTGACCAACTAACTGACTAACTGGCTGACTAACTGGCTGACTAACTGACTAACTGATTAACTGACTGACTAACAGACTAACTGACTGACTAATTGACTGACTAACTGACTAACTGATTAACTGACTAACTGACTGACTAACTGATTAACTGACTAACTGACTGACTAACTAACTGATTTACTGACTGACTAACTGACTGACTAACTGACTGACCAACTGACTGACTAACTGACAGACTAACTAACAGACTAACTGACTGACTAACTAACTGACTGACTGACTAACTGACTGACTAACTGACTAACTGATTGACTAGCTGACTAACTGACTGGCTGACTGACTAACTAACTGACTAACTAACTGACTAACTAACTGACTAACTGACAGACTAACTGACAGACTAACTGACTAACTGACTGCCTAACTGACTGACTGACTAACTGACTGACTGACTAACTGACTGACTGACTGACTGACTGACTGACTAACTGACTGAC
Source organism: Lampetra planeri (assembly GCF_965212315.1). Taxonomy (NCBI): domain Eukaryota; kingdom Metazoa; phylum Chordata; class Hyperoartia; order Petromyzontiformes; family Petromyzontidae; genus Lampetra; species Lampetra planeri. The sequence continues at coordinate 1,148,592 of NC_136115.1, forward strand.
TAACTGACTGACTAACTGACTATCTGACTAACTGACTAACTAACTAACAGACTAACTGATTAACTAACTGACTAACTAACTGACTAACTGACAGGAACCGCGCACGAGAGAACGTCCCGACGCCCGCCCGCCCATCGCCCGAGACGGGAGGCGTGAACGTGGCCCGTGTGGAGAGGCCGAGCGGCTCGTGACATCGCGAGGCCTTGAGACGTGGCCAGGCGACGTCTTAGGGGGTGTCCCCTTCGTCCGCCAGTGGGCAGATCGGGGCCGGCGATAAATGATGGATTAAGTATGTTGAACTTCTATCGCACCGTACGTAGCCAACCGTGCTAGTGATGGGTGATTATGATGATGATGGCGATTTTAAACCGCGCGTTGTGTTTCATGCGCGCCCAGTGACCAAAGGTCGCCCGCGAGCTCCGATCCGCGAAGGAGACAGAGGCCAGATCCGGACAGCGCATGGCGCGCGGGGCAAACACGAGATCGCAAACACAGGAGGAGGAGGGGGGGGGGGGCGAGACGGGAGGGTGGGGTGGAGGGAATCCACGGGTGGAGGCAGGGAGAAATGTCCAGGACTCACTGCAAGGTGGACAGCTCCTTCTCCACGCTGGTCCCCATCGTCCCCTCCTCTTCCTAGTCGCCTCGTCGTTACACCGCGCATCTCCTCCCCATGGCGCTCGTCAGGAGTGGCGGCTCGCTCGGGGTCGCGTCCAGACGGACACGGCGCGACTCACGACTGTACCACAGCTCCAGAAGCAGCAGCAGCAGCAGCGGCGGCGGCGTGCAGTGTTGGAGGTGGCTGTGGTTGAGGTCTCTCTCGCTCGCTCTGTGGGTCAACGCGGACTTCAGACCGGGCGTGTGCACGTCCGAGGGCGCGTCCGAGGCGATTGGTCCCCGGTGGATGCCACCCCCCACTCAGCCCCTCCCCTCTGCCACTTGTGCGGTCAGCTGATTGTGGTGACGGTGATCATGATCATGGTGATGGTCACGAGGATTTTAAAGAATCCATCTCATCCTGCTGATGCGGCTGAGATTCAGCCAATAGTGGTTATCATGGTGGTGATGGTGGTAGCGATGGTGGTCGTGATATGATAGTGATGATGACTGTGGTGGTGGTGGTGGTGATGATGATAATGATAATAAGGATGAGAATGATGATGCTCGCCGTGGTGATGATGATGGCAATAATGATGGTGGTGGTGGTGGTGGAGGAGGCAATGTTGGTGGTGGTTGTGGCGGTAACGATGGTGGTGGTGTTGATGATGATGATGGTTGTGACATCATAACTCCACCTGTAAAACATCTATTTACCGCAGCTGCTGCTGAAACCTTCCTCCACGCTTGAATCACATCCAGAATCGACTACGGCGACTCTCCTCTCTGACCAATCCACTCGAGGATCCAACGTCACCGCCAGACTTCTCACCCACACCCCGAATCCTCCCAATCCATCCACCGGCTTGAACATCCAATTCTGGGTTTACTTCAAGATCCTCCATGTACTCAACCCCTACCTCTCGCTCCTCTCTCATCTCACTCTACTCCCCTCCACGCACTCTCCTACCTCTCATTTCACTCTCCTCCCCTCCTCGCACTCTCCTACCTCTCATCTCACTCTCCTCCCCTCCTCGCACTCTCCTACCTCTCACCTCTCATCTCACTCCACTCCCCTCCACGCACTCTCCTTCCTCTCCCATCTCGTCTCACTCTACTCCCCTCCACGCACTCTCCTACCTCTCCCCTCTCATCTCACTCCACTCCCCTCCACGCACTCTCCTACCTCTCCCCTCTCATCTCACTCCACTCCCCTCCACACACTCTCCTACCTCTCCCCTCTCGTCTGACTCTACTCCCCTCCACGCCGCTCTCCGTTCTATCAACGGTGGCTTTCTGTGGAATCTCCCAGGTCAACCTGCTCAGCAACAGGCCCAATGTGTTTTTCATTCTCTTGTTAATGTGCCCGTGACCATTTCTCCGAATACCCTTCGCTCACTTGCACAGGAAACCCACGTCCCGATGTTTCCGCGCCACGTCCGAGATATTGCCCTGCAGTCCAAACGTTAGATCTTCCTCTTTCACACGCCTGGTGGCTCACACACAATGCCCATAGTTGATGCCGTCTTAAGATGCAGTCGGATTCCGACGTGATGTAAGCCTCTCTATGGAAATTATATTGTACATAACTCAAAATAATCACAAGCGTTTTCGTGGAGAATAGAAATAACCTATGAGCAGATGTCTGCTTCTCACGTGCGCCTGTTTTGCATGAACAGACAAATAACTCGTTAATGGTGTTACTTGTATTCTCCACAACGACGCCAACGATGAGTATGTTGAGTTAAGTTGTTACTTTATACATTGAGTCGAACTCGGAACGCCGTAGCGTACAGCAAGCGAGGGCCCTTGCCTCCTGTAAGGCGGAGGGCAACAGGCCTCGCTCTCCTGATGAGACACTCCGTGTCGATACCGCTCCACAGAATTGCCCGGCTTGAAGCAATGTTGCTGATATTTTGTGCATTCCCAGAATGCCGCGCGGCTGATGGGATGAGTAAGACACAGTTGCGCCGTTTTGTGTACGTGGAGATGCGCACCTGGAGCTGTATTTGTTTCGTCTCGAAGTGACTTTCCTACTCCAGCTCCCTGCCCACGTGCATGTGCAGGCTTCTACACCCTCCTCCGACGGCCACTTGTTCAGCCTACACAGATGTCCACGTTCCACTTCACCCAGCAATCCAGTGGACCAAATCGGATCGTGCAGACCGTGCCGGTCGGTGGCAGGGTGACACGAGTGTTCACACTCACAGCAATAAGGGCCTCGGTTAGATTCTCGACTGGGGTGGCTTTCAGCAGGGAGCTTGTACGTTCTCCCCGTTGTGCATGTGGTTTCATCCCCTGTAGAAAAAAAAATGACGATGTAACTGGTATTGGCCAAAACATCTCAATGCTGGAAACACATTTTACATTGCAAACGACTCAATTGGGACCTCACACCCCCACAGCCGCAACATCGCCCCCCGCTGCGAAAACTTCACCCGGCGGGGTTTTCCAGGCTAAACCAGCGTACAGTACTGTAACCAACACAATCATAACACAACTTATGGCGCCACGGTGGCGAGATGTTAACCACCTCGCCTGGTATGCAGGAAGTCGTGGGTTCGACCCGGACCGTGACGGCTGCGGTATATTTTGAGTTCGCATGTTCTCCCCGTGGTCGCGTGGATTTTTCTCCGGGTCCTCCGGTTTTTCCCTCCACATTCAGAATCAACATCACGCGTTTAGAGTATTTGACTGATATAAATGTCCACACGTTGATAAGCCACTTCGTTGAGCTATCATTTGTGATCAGGTCGCTTCTAAAAAAAATACCTATATAGCTCAGTCGACCTTACCTGGTTGAAAAAAGTTGTATTTGAATACCCCAACCCCAACTCGATTTCCACCCGGCGCCGTGTAACGCCACGTGCAGCCGGGCTGCGTCGCAGCTGAGCCCATCTCTTGCGATTCCCACACCCCACTACCCCCCACCACTAACCCCCACTATCCCCCCCACTACCCCCCACCACTACCCCCCACTACCCCCCACCATGATCCTCCCCCCCGCCCACCACAACCCCGGCTTCCCACCATCTCCGAACTCACGATGCTAAGAGAGTGGCGCCTTTGAGCAGAAGCTCACTGACAACGCAATGGGTTAGCCCCGCAATATTGACAGGAAGTGATCCGTCATTGTACACCGACAGCTGTCCATGAGCTCTTCGGATGGTACTTCTTTTATGTACTGCGAGGTCAAGGCTCTGTCCATGGAGGGCTGCTCGGGGTTTTTGCCGGTGCAGCAAACTGCCCTTTGCCCCCCGCGAGTTGTGGCGGTTTACCCAGCAGCTTGTTCATTTCCTGCTTTCCACGCACGAGACGCATTTGGATTTACGGATGAAATTCGTGACTTTACAAATGTTAATTGTTATTATTAGACGCTGTCTCCCCGACAGACCTGGTCTTCACCTGAAGACGGCTGCTTGCGTTGTGGCCGAAACGTCGTGAGAATTATTTTATGTTTAATTTGTATTATTTTATTACTTCCCTTCTACGTGACTTTACCGAAAGAACCAATAAGATGTTATTATTAGTGCTCCAAGTGACTCAACGGACTCTCGATCCATGGAAACAATCGCGGATGCTTCAAATATCCGCTTAGAAATCAAACCCGAATACACCGGATAAGTGTCATAAGCCAACGATTCTCCCACCTCTAGGCTGCGTCTCTCATCTATTTGTTGTGGACACTTCGCTCATTTCACTACATCCCTTGTCTGCATCTCTTCTGCTCTCACCAATATGTGTTTAACAGTTGAAAGGGTGGCCCCACAAATAGCCAATTCCACCTAGGTGTCCCCAATGGGCGAACAACGCGACTGCCCACGGATCTCATTCCCAGGGAAAACTGCCCCATCACTTATCCCCTCCTCCCTCGTCGCCTGCCGTACCAAGTCCCTGAAGGTTCAGCTCTCCCCTCCCCCCACCACCGCCACCCATACATTGTGGTCAAAATGTTGGTAGGATGTTTATACTTTATTTACACTGTATAGCCTCTCAAAGTCTCAACTCTTTTTCAAGAGGGTCCTGCCCCACCCCTGCTGGACATCAACGATAAAGAACTTTACAGCTCATTTAATGCCTCCATGATATATAATTAGCAGTAGAGCACGACGTTGCCATGTGTAATCCCAATTGAGTAATTTGATTATTTTTTACACTTGGATATATTTGGCCAACACCAGTTACATTGTTAACACCAGTGGGTGGGTTTCCATTAGCTTATCCTCACATACATCACCAAGCACTCCAATCAGCACGACTCCCAACCCTATCCAACACCAAGGGACCGGAGACCCTCACTGCCGGGCATCGTTTTTCTCCGTGGCCAACCTCCGCCATCTGGAACGCTGCCATCATCGTCATCATCCCGCCGTTACTGCACATTCACAGAAGCAGCGTTCAATTTCTAGACTACAAAACACATTTAAGAAGCTCACGGGGCTCTTAAAGACCCCATCTCTTTCTTAAAGGCTCCATCTTTCGCTTGGCTTTTCAGCGACCAAGAGCCTGGCTTCTCGCTATGAATCACGGGGTCATTTAAGTCCGTGTAATATGGTGTGAGCGTTACAAATTGCCTCGTCGCTCCATCCATATATCCTTCCTGACCATGTCCACAAAAAAAGAACGCAATGGCTTTCCCTTACAGAAATGCAATTGTATGCAATTTTATTCAAATATACACAACGTATATACATGGTGTACGAGTGGACGTAAGGTTTGCGTGCGCGCATTTAACACCGAGGCCATCTCCAGTAGCGACGACCAAGCGCGGGTTAAAATAAACCGCTACTCACCACGGGAGAGGTGGCAGCGACTGAGGGGAGACCTTCATCTAGCAGTGAATTGATCATGGCTAATGGTGTTTGTGACCTCAATTCCCACTCCATCATTAGTGCGGTGACAGGAACCAGAACTAATCAGCGCCACCAACTACCAAACGGCTGTTTCTAAAAATTAGTATTCTTGGCAGAGTAGTGATTCATGCACTGCACTATGAACCCTGTGACCCCTGCCCCCCACTGCTCAGAACCCCAGTGTAACCCCTGAACCAGGTCGCATGGCAATGGCCACTCACATTCCCGTGTGCCGTGCCGGCCCTCATTGGTGCTCGTGAACAACGCTTGCCCCAAAAGTCTGTTAAGGCTTTAAGGGGTGTATCTGATTGTTTTTGTCTGTGTGCAATGTTAGATGTGGATGGCTCTGTGTGTGTGTTCACAAGTACACAGCAGTGTTTTGTGCACAATTGCGTGTAAGTCTGCACGCACACACAGGAGGGGCACAAGTGTTCACAAGTGTTCACAAGTGTTCACATGCACAGTCAGGATTGGTTGGAAAATCCCAGCAGCTTCTCCACCGGCCGGAAGCGCCACTCATCTGCCTCCAGCTCTTCCGCTAGGCGCGCCAGCTTCAGCAGCCGTGCGCAGTGTTGCTCTACAGAGGTGGCACATGTCATGGGGTCAACAGAGCACAGGGGAAAGGGGTCGCCAGGGAATGGGTCGCCAGGGAATGGGGGGAATCACAATATAAAATGTGACGATTCACTATCGCAAAGATTGAACGTAATCCTTATGCTCATGACACATGCGTAAGAAGAACTATACATATCGAGATTTATTTACGAATCGTTACGAAATCAAAGCATTACGAGTTCAAGTCCCGTTGTGGAGAAAACGCTCAAACGATCATCCACGTGGAGTCAATGCAATAAGCATCAACACATTCGAGGTGCCCAGGTGGTTCTGGGTCGGAGTGCCGAGTCGGCACTGGGTACTGAATCCCACAGAAAGCCGCCTCTGATTGAACAAGCTTGTCGAGTGGAGGGAAGTTGATGGGCCTCAGCCTGGTCACCAAAGTACTGCACACAAAACAACCCACCACTCATAATTTGGTTCTGTATTGAATTTCAGTAATATTACAGCCAGCCTTAAATGGATTATTCATGTCGTGGTATGACACCAGTGGTACACTTGGGACCAAATTTGGAAGATACATTTTAGGTGAGATTTTACAGAGTTGTTAATCGCAGTTGTCCTTTGGAGAAATTGGCCTTAGAGGAATATTGCATTTCCAGCATTGGCTCAGCGTCCATTTGAGCATTGTCAGAGTTATGTGCCAGGGTTATGGTTAGAGTCAGGCTTAGATAAGAATGAAGATGGTTTAGGGTCAGTATTAGGATTGGAGTTCGGGTCTGGGGTAGTGTCAGCTTTGGGTGAGGGTTGAAGTCAGGGTAACAGCACGTACCTCGGTTCATCTCGCGCTGCGTGTGTGCAATCTGGTAGTTGAAGATCATGTCGCATAGAACCTTGTCCGACACATCTGAAGGGGAGCGGGATGAAGGTCGTCCGTTGCATCAACACACAAACACCCGTGCATGTCCACGCTAAACACTCAGAGGCAACATTACAAGCAAACCATAACCCACAAACAATACACGTGCAAAAAAACCACGCAACCTTCGTCTCATCTCAAGAGTTGATGTCGATATCACGTGTAGTACCTGGTCCGCCATTTTAAACTGAGTTCACCATCAACTTAATTTCACCAGGTAGGCACCAGGTAGGAACCAGGTAGGAACCAGGTAGGAACCCAAGGCGATTGTTGCATTTACGCAGCGCCTAAGTGCGCTGGCAACGCAAGACGCTCTACAATGAAAAACAATCCTTTTAAACTCTTAGGTTTTTTTCGGTAAAGTCACAAAAAAAACCTAAGAGTATGAATCCTTGCAGTTACGAAAGCTTCAAATCTAGAATCTTTTTAAACTAAGTTGGAGTAGAGGGGCGAAGGGGATGGAGGCATGGGGGTGGCGATCGGGCCAGGCAGGTCAGCACCAATGAGTCTCTTAGGGGTCACCCACCAAACGAGTCCACGGTTTAAACTGGACGGTCGGTGGTGGTGATGGGATTCACGACCAGGAGTCGAACCCAGAGTTGCGCGGATCATAGCACAGTGTTATAAGATATCTGTAATGTCGCGAACCGGTTCAAGATGACAGTAGTACTTTACACACACACCTGCCACGCTAGGATGCGGACATCGCGTACACCTCATACACCCCAATCACACTATGCACCCACACACACAACACCATCCACGCAGTCATAACCAACCCACACCATACACAGCCTCATCACTCAAGCACAAAACACACAAAACACCAAACATTTTAACACGTAGGATTTGTATACAGTTCGCATATTACGCAACACACGGAACACATTACACACTCCCCACACACACCCTCTCAACACCCTGGTTACGCCTGATCCCATCAGCACTCAGAAGCTAAGCAAGTTGGCGCCTGGACTGTGTTTGTGACAAGCACTCGCACACAAGAACACGTGGTGTGGGCAAGCAGAGAATACTGTATAGGACTATACCCATCCATTGTTGTTCCATTACGTAATCCACATTCACTCATCCGCACTGACCCAGAGTGGTAAAGTATGGTTAGAGACGCCAGGCGTGGGGATAGTGGTGGTGGTGCCACCCCTAATGGTGATGATGGTGGTGATAGTGGTGGTGCCACTCCTGATGGTGATGATGGTGGTTGTGGTGGTGGTGCCACCCCTGATGGTGATGGTGGTGGTGTCACCCCTGGCGCTACCCTGATGGTGGTGGTGATGATGATGGTGGTTGTGGTGGTGGTGCCACCCCTGATGATAGTGGTGGTTGTGGTGGTGGTGGTAGTGGTGGTGGTTGTGATGGTGGTGCCACCCCTGATGATGGTGGTGGTTGTGGTGATGGTAGTGGTGGTGGTGATGGTAGTTGTGATGGTGGTGCCACCCCTTGCTCTACCCTGATGATGGTGGTGGTTGTGGTGATGGTGGTGGTGGTTGTGGTGGTGGTGCCACCCCTGGCGCTACCCTGATGGTGGTGGTCATGATGATGGTGGTTGTGGTGGTGGTGCCACCCCTGGCGCTACCCTGATGGTGGTGGTCATGATGATGGTGGTTGTGGTGATGGTGGTTGTGGTGGTGGTGGTGCCACCCCTGGCGCTACCCTTCGGTGCCGGGTAGGACGTCGCCGTCTTCCCCCGCGTCGCAGCCTCCAGATCGGCCATGGTCACCGCGCAGGAAGTGACGATACGTCACGTCCTGTGGAGGGGGGAGGGGCCTTCACAGGGGGAGGGGCTAGCGAGGAGAGGGGGTGGGACTGAAGTGGGGGAGGAGGGAGGCAAGACAAAGACAAAGATCCCCCGTGTAGCCTTCTCAGACTGTTGGGGCAAGTGCTGTTAGCGAGCATATTTGAAGGCCGGCACGGCACACGAGGGGGTGGGTGGCCAACAACCACACCCGGCCGCTGAAACGGGTACTCATTTGGGGCTGAGTCGACCTAGGGGAGGCCCCGGACCGGTTCAGATAATCGTCACTGATGCTGGCCGTGAACGGGAATCGAACTCGGGACACCAGGGTCACGCCACATCAGTGGATCACACCAAAGTCCCACCACACCGGGGTGGCAGCAGGGGGAGACACACCAAGGGCGTGATTATAATAGAAATTGGGGAGGACACATCCCCCCCCAATATTCAAATATGCTCAAAATGCCCCCCCCCCCCAAATATATTGCAATAAAATAGATTTCTGTTTATATGATTGTGGTTATGGTTGTGTTTTATTAATCCATAGTCTCTGCCATTACATACAACGAAACAAGAAAAGGTAAAAAAGAAAAAAAGAGAGCAATGTAATTCAATACACTATTAGACATTATTGTACAAAATTAATAAAAAAAAAGTCCATCCTATGTTAGTGATTTTTCTAATATTTTAGGCAGGAAATATCAGGAAATTCGTGTTAAAATTTAGATTTTTTTCTTGGGGGGGGGACCCCAGACCCCCTGGAAGATTTGCTCCCCCCCAATATTGACACCATGACTACGGCCTAGAGACACATCATACACCTGCGAATCAAACACCACGCCACACCCTTTCAAATACCCCCCCCCCCCCCATGTACCAGCACCCACCATGGCAGAAGGTCCCACACCGTCACCTTGGCTGGCACGTGCTGGGGATGCTAACGAGTGAGGGAGGGTTACCGATCGACGTCGCTTGGGGTCACTAGAGGGGCGCCGATCACCCGCAACATCACAAGTCTCCCGCGACACAGCAGCCAGCGCGGGGAAGTATGGCCAAACAAACCGCCACGTCGGGACAAAGTCCCTGGAGGCGACCTTCATCCAATGGCGGATCGACAGAACGGCTCCGATTTTTCTTTGTTTCACCACAAGTCTCCATCCACGCCGGGGGACTTCCACACCTGCACACGCAGTCTCACCACACCTCTTTCTTTGGTTATTGCGGTAAAGTAACGTAGAGAGAAAATAATACAATGAAAATAATTATCTCCGCCTGATGACGACCGCTTGTGTAGTGATCGAAACATCGTGAGTCTTTGGTTTTTTATCATTTTTTTATATTTTTATTTTTATTATTTTTTATCTACGAGACTTTACCGAAATAACCAAATAATATGAATTCCTGCAGTCACTAAAGTTTTAAGTCAAAATTTAAGTATCACTTTGTGGGGAAGTCAACGTAGTGGTCACGTGGATAAACTCGCCCCCGCCATAGGAATGTGGAATTTTGGCCACTGGCTCAAGGTTATAAACAGGAGACAAGCACCAATGCTCAGATAAAAGAAAAATGCACGTTTATTCTCGAGATAGTATACATCAACACGTTCACATGTATACGTTAATGTAAACACATTAATACAAAGACAATAATGCGTACGAGAAGTCATCAACATTGTGTCCCGTGGGGCCCCGAGGCGCCGTGAACACCAACAGTGAGAAACAGTCGGTGATGTTGGAGCCCAGAGGTAGGGTTGGGGTCAAGGGTCAGCACCCTGCGGCTGCGTTGGCGCATGCGGCTCTTTGAGGACCGCTTTGTGACACCGTTATTCATTGAGGACCACCACCGTCTCGTATTCATGCGGCATTGCGGCTCATGACACGTCAAGCTTTTAACCGAATTCGAAAGAATGGCTCTTCCTACAGGTAGGGCGAGCGCTTAGATTTTGGGGTCAAGACTCGTCTCGGATTGGCTAGTTTTCAGACAATAGAATTAGGGCGATTGTCCGAATGGAAAGTGAAGGTTGTTGTACTGACCAGGTAAGGCCCACTGAGCTTTGTGGCTCTTTTTCAGAGGCGACCTGCCCACAAATGATAGCTCAACCAAGTGGCCTGTTATCGTGTGGAAATGTACAACAGCTAAATACTCTAAACGCGTGTTTTCTCAATGCGAAGGGAAAAAACCGGAGGTCCCGGAGAAAAATCCACGCGACCACAGTGAGAGAGAGAGACACGGCCAACTCCAAACATACAGCAGGCCTCAAGGGTCGGGGATCGAACCCACGACCTGCTGTAGACCAGGCGAGGTTCTCGCACGTGGTCTGCAGCTATGCCCCGTGTCCAGGGCTCGTGTCAGAATGGCTCGTTTGTTAGGGTGAAGGGTACGGGTAGCGTGTGCTCTGCTGGACTGTTCCAAGGCGAGGGTTAGGGGCTCGCCGCCTGCCGCTGTGCGTGTGCAGCCTGCCGCTTCGTTACCCACGCCAGGCTCACAGCCCCCCCCACCCCGGCATAAATTACACGCCGCTACGCACTCCCTCCTCCGCATCGCCGATCGCGAACCTGTTAGGACATCAGGCTATGCGATCTAACAGCCGCTAGCCCGTGACAGCACCATCATCGTCGTCGGTAATGGGAATTCGTGTCTAAATACGATCGCACCGATGGCTTCATTTCTCGCTCCACATTCCCCCGGAACGCTGCCTGCTCGTTTGGAGTCTCGTGGTCATCGGCGTGAGGTGCTACAGCTACAAGGTAGACCCATCCACAACAAACCTCCGATATCATTGTACCGTGTATATTTGTACCAGAATCATCCTATAATGATGAAAAGAAGATGAGAAGATGGATGTGGCATGGTCAAAGCAATTGCCGGAAGAGCGTTCTGGACTGTTCCAGCTAAACGAACATGATCATCACCACCACCACAACACCATTATCACATCATCAACACATATTCCAATGTCAACATTATCAGCACCACACCATCATCAGGATCACCATCGTAATCATCACTGTGACCATGGCCACCATCACCATCATCATGGAACATCAACCTCAGCATACGCCAAGCAACGGGGGCGACTTGTAGGTGTCGTGAGTCGCCCTCCAATGAGTGACAAGCAACGATGGACCCACGAACCCATACCTATGACCCTGTTAGGGACCCGTAATTACACATCTGAATCCTTGTTTAGGAACCCATGAATCCCCTTTGGGAACCCATGAACCCGTCTAAAGGATTGATGAACCCCCACTCAGGAACCCAACAATAACCCAGGAATCCCCTTTGGGGACACATTAACTTCTGTTAGGGTCATACATTAAGGACTTATAAACCCTTGGCTATTGAACCATGAACTAAGGTACCCATGTGCCCCTGTTATAGGGACTTGTGAACCCCTGATTAGTGACCAATCAGCGCCATAATCAGGCCTGGCTCATGTGAGGGTGGCGAGTTGCACGTGCAAGCCGCCGCAAGCGACATCTTCATCGTCCACCTTGCCGCTGTCACGTGACCACCTCGTCGTGTTTTAACACGTTCCTTCGGAGTGGGCAGGTAGGAACTTGGTTGGACAGTGCATTCGTGCACGACAGACAAATATGCACGACAGACAGACAAATAATCCCTGGTGGGCAGTGTGGAACCTGTTGTTCCTACCTGTATGATCTCCATCAGTGAACACGGGACACACCGCATCATCCCCCCCCCCCCATCATCGGGGAGCGTTCTCGGCACGTCCGACAGGGCAGTGGTCGAGCGTGGTTGGCATGGAACTTGGTGCAAGGAATGAAATGGGCTACCCCGCCCCCCCCCCCCCCCGGTCCCACCCCCCCTCCTCCCTCTCCTCCTGCTGCCCATACCCCCCTCCCACTCTCCCCCCTCTTCGTAGCCCGGCGACTGGGCCTCCAAGTCCGTGGGCCCCGTGCAGGTGCACCGCCTGCGCACTCGAGAGCTACGACGAACAAGTCCGGATCCTGCACGCCGATCCACCATGGCGCGTTGAGTCATCGACAAATCCCGGCTCAGAATCACCAGCTTCCCGACTCCGGAATCCTCGGCGTCAAAGCCAGGGGCGGCATCGACGGGAATCGTGGCGGATCACGACCCCTGACCCCTCGCGCTCTTCTGGCCCGTGCGGAGGTGTCGGGTCAAACCTGGCAACCCCCACAGAGTGGTGGGGGGGGGGGGTGCCCCTCACCATCCACAACCACGGCCCCCCCTTAGTCGCGCTACTGCGATGACTGTATGGCCGTCACGCGATGGATCCAAGCGACGTAACGCGACACGCGCGTGTACACGCCGGGGGAGTCGCGCTCCCCGCAGCCGTGGCCCCACGACGTCACTGCCGCTACCACCCAGCGGCCCCCCCTCCCGCCACCGCCGCCGGGGGGGGCGGCGTCCGCTCCCCGCAACGACTCCTGGCACGAGAGGGGCCCCCCGCTGTCTCCTTGGCAACTGTCACCAGCTCCTCCTCCGCCGCTGCTGCTGTGATCGATACAGAGGGAGGGGGGCGGGGGAGGCTGAGGGGCACGACAATGCACTGCTGCTGGGAGGGCTTTTCAACCATACTTCACCGTTCTGGTCATCAGTGCTGCTCAGTGCCGGTTTGGTAAAGGCTGGGAGTATAGTCGTGGGAGCATATTGGTACAGTGCAACCATTGATGTTGCTGCAATGCCCTCGACGACCCGACAACGCAGCTCCGCAGCAGCAGCAACAGCAGCAGCAGCAGCCGATCGCAATTGCAGGGCTGAGGTTCCTCGACGCCCAGGGGAAGGGAGTTTCGCAACATCTGCGTCGTGACCCACCAACCCTCGCTGCTGCGTCCGCGGTGCTGGGTTACGGGCAGCCACGTGCAACGCAGCCGCCACCACCGCCAACGTTGCCCGCTAGAGACGTTGATGCACGCAGCACACCCGCTCCATCAAATCGTGACATCGGGGTATGGGTGTGTCGGGCACTGTGTTGCATGTACAATTTAAAAGCACTCAAATACCATTACGGAGTCTGTAATGTGTACTACGTGAAGGGTTTACGGTGCATTTAAAACGTTTATGAAATGGAACAGAATTCCGTTATGCCGTGGGTTACTTTTTTTTTAAAGCCGCCGGTTCCACCGTCTGTGCCCAGACGTACGTTGGCATCACACACGCGCGCACTTGCCCCCGTGCCCTTCCACCCCTCCCCCACCACCCCCACCCCACGGCGAGCGCGCGAAGGGCACGCGAGGTCTCGTACCCGTGCTGCGTCGTCTGCTGGCGACCCCATTGGCCGCCGATGCCGCCGTTGCTGGAGGCGTCACGGGGGGTGTCCGTCGGGGTCGGGGGTCGCGACCCTCGCGCGCACACCATGCGGCCGCCCTCGAAGCGGCCCCCGTAGCGCAAGCGGCACAACCGCCCGGGCAGCACCGACACACGCGCCTCCTGCAGGGTGCGTGCGTACGAGCGGCCTGGGGGGCCGAGGGAGCCGGGGGGGGGGGCAACGGAGACCAGGAGGAGTGGGGGCACAGTGGTGTCATCACAGGGTCATGGCGGGGTCGGACGACGAGGAAAGAGGGATGAGAGCAGAGGACAAAAAATATGGTGAGAGAAGAGATAGAAATAAGACAGGAAGAGAGAAGGCGGTGAGTGCAAAAGAGAGTTTATGAGAGTAAGGGAGAGAAAGGCAGATGAAAATCAAGGGGCGGGCATGAGAGAGTGTGAGATAAGACAGAGAAGAGAGCGCTAGGCCAGAGGCAAAGTTCAGAGAAGCATAGCAAGAGAGATGGGAGAGAGACAAGGGGAATGGGAGAGCGATAGGTGATGATAAGAGATGAGACAGCAGAGATATCAGAGGCAGGGAAGGGAAGGGCAGAGAGAGAGAGAGAGATGGGGCAGCATGGAGAGAGGGACAGGGGAGATCTCGAGGGCCCACGCCGGCTCACCCGTGTCGCCCCAGCCCGTGATGAAGCAGGAGTGGTGGCGGCGCGGCAAGCGCCCCCGCCGGCCCGGCAGGCACGCCGGCCTCACCGCCTCGCTGAACGGGACGCACGTCCCTCCCCCGGGAACTCCAGAGCCCTCCGCTCCATCCGGGCCTGCAGCGAGATGCAAGGTCACAGCCTGACACGGCTCCCCTCGGATACTCTACATAGACCCCCGCCCCCCCCGCTTGCTATTAGACAGTGTGGTTGTAATGGGGGAGCGGTGGTGCAATGGTTAGCGCAGCGCGCTATGGAACTGGCCGCCCGCGTTCGATTCCTGCTCACCCGTCATGGGCCTCCCTCTAGCTAGACTCATCATATAAGTGATTTGTTCACCTTTGCTATTCTTTGCACTCCTATCGTGTTTTTTGTATCGTTTGTTGTTGAAATGTTGTGACCCACCCCGACTCGCCACCTGCTACAAAAAGAGCTTTGAAGCTCATCGGCTTCCTCAAGTATAAATACAAATTCTGCTTCTGATTCTAAATAAGTACCTGGTGTAGTGCGGCAGCACTGGGGAGACAAAGGCGGCCGAGCGTGGTGGTGGCAGCCACCCATTCCCACGTGTGCCGAGCCGGCCTTCACCATAAGTGCTCGCCAACAGCACTTGCGCCGACGGTCTGTTAGAGGCTACACGGGGAAGGCGGGGGGGTATCTTCGCACGCGCGTCACCTGTGTGCAGGGTGGACACGCGCAGGAGCGCGATGTCGTGCACGTGCCGCGTCGGGGAGTAGCGCTCGTGCACCACGATCCGCTCGACGCGCAGCTCCCGCTCGGCGCGGTCGCGCACCAGCCGGTGGTGGTCGCCCACGCGCACCGTGTAGAAAGCGCCGCCCGTGCCGAGCCTAGCGGGGCAGAGGGCCACACCCAGCGGTGGTCACGCCGCGGCCAGGTCAAGGTCAAGAGGTCGTCGGGCCCATAGCCGTCGAGGCCACCGCCGCACCTTGTCGTCAATTCTCCTCCGCCGGGTGGTGCAGCTACTGCCGCACGGTCGAGACACGCGCACAGTCACGTGACCGTGCACATGCGTGGCCTTACCGTGCCGAGCGGGGGCGGGGGGGTCACGCGGTGCGGTCACCGAGAGAGGATTTTGCTCGTGCTGGGTGCGTGTGGAGGTTATCGTTTCAGTATTAACTCATCGGCTCCGCTGACTGCACGGGTTTTTCTTTGATTGCCGTCTCGAATTTAGTTGCTCTTCGTCGTGCGGTGGAGACTGCTGCCAACCTTGTTCAAGGGCAGACTCTAACACCATTTTTGTTTTCACCCATTCATGTACCTCTACAAAGTATCTGGAGATGCTGTTACATAAAAGTGAAGATAAAAATGTGTTTAGCCGCGTCTCCAACAAGCGAAGGTCAAACTGTCTGGGAGCCGCACGTCGCTGTGGCGCGTCGCTGTGACGACACGTGGCTGCAGCGACACGTGGCTGCAGCGACACGTGGCTGCAGCGACACGTGGCTGCAGCGACACGTGGCTGCAGCGACACGTGGCTGCAGCGACACGTGGCTGCAGCGACACGTGGCTGCAGCGACACGTGGCTGCAGCGACACGTGGCTGCAGCGACACGTGGCTGCAGCGACACGTGGCTGCAGCGACACGTGGCTGCAGCGACACGTGGCTGCAGCGACACGTGGCTGCAGCGACACGTGGCTGCAGCGACACGTGGCTGCAGCGACACGTGGCTGCAGCGACACGTGGCTGCAGCGACACGTGGCTGCAGCGACACGTGGCTGCAGCGACACGTGGCTGCAGCGACACGTGGCTGCAGCGACACGTGGCTGCAGCGACACGTGGCTGCAGCGACACGTGGCTGCAGCGACACGTGGCTGCAGCGACACGTGGCTGCAGCGACACGTGGCTGCAGCGACACGTGGCTGCAGCGACACGTGGCTGCAGCGACACGTGGCTGCAGCGACACGTGGCTGCAGCGACACGTGGCTGCAGCGACACGTGGCTGCAGCGACACGTGGCTGCAGCGACACGTGGCTGCAGCGACACGTGGCTGCAGCGACACGTGGCTGCAGCGACACGTGGCTGCAGCGACACGTGGCTGCAGCGACACGTGGCTGCAGCGACACGTGGCTGCAGCGACACGTGGCTGCAGCGACACGTGGCTGCAGCGACACGTGGCTGCAGCGACACGTGGCTGCAGCGACACGTGGCTGCAGCGACACGTGGCTGCAGCGACACGTGGCTGCAGCGACACGTGGCTGCAGCGACACGTGGCTGCAGCGACACGTGGCTGCAGCGACACGTGGCTGCAGCGACACGTGGCTGCAGCGACACGTGGCTGCAGCGACACGTGGCTGCAGCGACACGTGGCTGCAGCGACACGTGGCTGCAGCGACACGTGGCTGCAGCGACACGTGGCTGCAGCGACACGTGGCTGCAGCGACACGTGGCTGCAGCGACACGTGGCTGCAGCGACACGTGGCTGCAGCGACACGTGGCTGCAGCGACACGTGGCTGCAGCGACACGTGGCTGCAGCGACACGTGGCTGCAGCGACACGTGGCTGCAGCGACACGTGGCTGCAGCGACACGTGGCTGCAGCGACACGTGGCTGCAGCGACACGTGGCTGCAGCGACACGTGGCTGCAGCGACACGTGGCTGCAGCGACACGTGGCTGCAGCGACACGTGGCTGCAGCGACACGTGGCTGCAGCGACACGTGGCTGCAGCGACACGTGGCTGCAGCGACACGTGGCTGCAGCGACACGTGGCTGCAGCGACACGTGGCTGCAGCGACACGTGGCTGCAGCGACACGTGGCTGCAGCGACACGTGGCTGCAGCGACACGTGGCTGCAGCGACACGTGGCTGTGCCACCACCACGAAGCTTCCCCCCTCCCCCCAACCGCCGCCAGGGTCTCATTGTCAATCCACCGCCACGAAGGTGAATTTGTTCCACTGCCTCTCTCTGAACCAGTCGTACAAGTTCCACTGCCGCTGCTGCGGCTGCGGTGGTGGTGGTCGTGGCCAGCAGAAGTGCACCGAGGGGGAGGGGGGGCAATGGGGCAGTTTTCCACCCCCCACCCCCACCCCCTCCATGGACATTTTTCGATGGGCGTCGTACGTCACCGACCTTTTTTTGAGACGTTTTTTTTTCTTTCTCCTCCACAAAAATGTGGAACTGCAGTCGTTTCCGACCTCCCCTCGGCAGGGAAACAACGTGACCCCTGTGCAACGTTTGGCTCGGTGCGCCACTGGGCGGCCAGTCGAGCCACGTGACCCCTGCATGCGTACCCCTGCGGTCGTGCCGTACGGCCCTCCGACGAGTTTTCCGGCTGTTCGGCACGATGTCTGACGTGTCAGTCCACGTCCCTTGGGAACTTTGTTCAGCTTCTTCACGAAACTCTCCCGAGCGCGTTGCGTGAAACGTCGGACATCGCGCGGGACACAGCACGGAAATGCGTCCAAGAGCTGGCCTCTCCACGGGCCATCTGCAGGGAACTTCCCACTAAGAGCTACCCCCCCCCCCACCGCAACTCCTTGTACCCCCCCCACCTCAACCCCCTGTACCCCCCCCACCTCAACCCCCTGTACCCCCCCCCCCACCTCAACCCCCTGTACCCCCCCCCCCCACCGCAACCCCCTGTACCCCCCCCCCCACCCACCGCTTGAAGCAGTGCGCAGCAGTGAGGAGCCAGCAGCTGCTGATGAGCGTGGCTCCGCACAGGAGGCGACTCTCAGTGTGGGGACCGGCGCGCACCCACACCGAGGCCTGCCACGGCCAGCCGCCCCTGCGCACACGGCAGACGCATGCACACACGCACGTGTGTGTACACGGACGCACGCACACACACGTGTGTGTGTACACGCACGTGTGTGTGTGTACACGTACGCACGCACGTGTGTACACGCACGCACACGCGTGCATTCATTCCCACGTGCAAGCAAGCGCCAGCGCACGCATGTACACATTCACAAGTACAAGAACGCACCGACACACGTGCAGACCTTCAGCGGTACTCTCAAGATAAAGTTCCCCCGTAGAGCGTTAAACACAAACTGTTGGGCCAAGTGGCGCCAGCAAGCAACTCTGAAGGCCGGCACAGCACACGAGGGGGCGAGTGGCCAGCACCACGCCTTGCCGCCCACCTGTCTCCCTCGCGGCGAAGTTTACGAACCGCATCAGGTACTCGTTTAAGGCTGAGTCGACCTAGGGGAGGCACATGGATCGGTTCATAAATTCGTCATTGCCGCTGGCCATGAGTGGGAATCGAACTCAGGTGCCCGGCTTTGTCGCGCAGTGCGTTGACCACTGCGCCACCACTCCCCATATGCACTCACTTACATGGACGGACACACGGACGGACACGTGAACTAACAGACAGATGCGGGCCCCACCTGAGCGACTTTGCGCCACCCACGATCCTCTTCCTGCGGTGATTGCCCAAGCGCCGTCCGCACACCTCAGAGAGGGGACCTCGGTGTGGCGGAGGGGCCATGCGGGGGGAGGGAGGGGGGCAGCACCGATCACGTCGACTATTCAAATGAGCTCCCCAAAATTCAGAATATAAACGTCACCAAAGGGGGGTTGCTGTTTAAAACACGCGTCCCGAGCCAGAGGAATCGATAAGAGCCGATGTTCCCCGAATAGAAACACCGAATACATTGAGTTGACATCTCCACCGCTCCCCCCCCCCCAATCCTACCTACAACATTCGACAGCCCCCCTCAACCACCCACTCTCACTTCCCCCCTCTCACTCCCCGCCATGCTACCCACGCACGCTTCGTTCCTCGATAACCTGGCCACAAATCCTCCCTTTAACTTCTCCCCTAAACCCCCTCAACTGCACCCCCCACCCCACTCTACCTCCCCAACTCCCCCCTCTCTACCTCCTCCCCACCCCACCAGCACTTCCTTCCCCAACTCTTCCTTCACTCGCCCCACACCACCCCCTGCACCCTCCAACTTTCCCCCCACCCCCACTGCCCCCCACTCTCCCCCCGCCCCCGAGGGGGGGGGGGTGCCCCCGTGCCCCTCACCATCAGCGAGCTGCGCGGCGTCCCCGGGGTGGTCCCCGAGTCGCGCGGGCTCCGCGTGCTCCCCGCACACCACCCCGGCGTCCTCGCTGTGCCGGCAGTTGTGCTCGTGGGACGCGAGGTGGGCGCACTGGCCCAGCGCGCGCTCCCAGCCCGAGCACTTCACGTTGTCCAGGTGGATGGGGCCCGAGCCCTCACCGAAGAACGCCATCCCCAGTGCCCGCGCGGGGCCCCTGCATGGACGATGAGGAGGGGAGAGGTGGGGGAGGGAGGTGATGGTCACCGCCGGTGTGTCAGGAAACTGGGAGGCGTCTGTGTTCAGGTGGCAGGAATTGGCCGGTCCCGGTATTTTGAATAATAAAAATATCCAGGAGAGCCACGCTGAGACGCACAACTCGTGTTCAGGAGGCTCCTGCAGCTACATTGCGTTTTTATATTAAGATGTCATCAGCCAATACACTGCACACTTTTGAGAAGAGGCATTGGCTGATTGAGAACGATGTCTGAGTTTGGTCTGTGGCAGAGGTGGCAACGCCCAGCTGGTAAAGGTCTCTTGGCGAGACTCCGTCAGGCGGCGAGGAGGACACGGGGATCACGTGACGCCTTGGTGCATTGCGTGCAACACAACCTCGTCAATCATCATAATCACTAGCCGGATGAAGGCCTCCACAAGCTGCCACCACCTTTCACGAACGCAACTTAATGGGAATGTATTGACAGAGGGTTCGTACGTGTATATACACACACACACGAATGTGCACCCATACATGTACACGCACGTAGTGTAGTGGTTAGCAAACTGTGCTACGGACCAGTTCTATTTTCAGCTCTCGGCCAACATCAGTGACGAATTTTTAAACCCGGTTCTGGGCCTCCCCGAGGTCGACCCAGCACTCAAATGATCACCTGATTGTAGTGCTTCAACTTCGATAACCGGGAGAGGACAAAGGCGGACCGGCATGGCCGCTATCCACCCCACGCCCTCGTAGGCTCACCGTGCCGCCACGGTGGCTAGGAGATGTTAACTACCTCGCCTGGTATGCAGGAGGTCGTGGGTTCGACCCCGATCCTGACGCCTGCTGTATATTTGGAGTTTGCCTCTCTCTCGCATCATCATCACGGTGGCTAGGAGATGTTAACTACCTCGCCTGGTATGCAGGAGGTCCGTGGGTTCGATCCCGACCCTGACGCATGTTCTCCCCGTGGTCGCGTGGATATTTCTCTGGGTCTTCCGGCTTTTCCCTCCACATATGCAATAATGTGGCTACTGCCATACATTTCCACGTGATGATAAGGCCACTTCGTCGAGCTATCATTTGTGATAGCCAAGTCGCTTCTGAAAGAATAGACACGCAGCTCAGTGGGACCTTGCCTGGTAAAATAAAAATAGTTTAGTTTTGGAGTTTGGTTCATCCTGTGACGGCTACTGGAGTGTCTCTGTGTGGTTCACGCACGGGAGGCCCAGCTGCGTGCACACCACGGCAGCGTCCTTGTCGCTCCAGCCGTCGTCGCACACGGTGCCCCACTCGCCGGCCACCAGCACCTCGACGCGGCCCTCACGCCGGCCCTCGCCCTCCACCAGCCGCACGGGGGGCCCTGCCTCGCACGCGTCGCGCACGGTGACAGGGCAGCGGTCGTTTTCACGGATACTCCTAATTGGTCGATTGATATTGCCGTTTGTTAATGATATGGCTTAGTTATCCAGCAGAGCCACGCTCAATCGTAGGGCTCGTTTTCAGGAGGGTGATTCTGCTGCTGCTGCACCTCCGATTAACACGGTTGGCTATGTACGGTGCAAACTAAGTTTAACATATATACAATGGGGAATTTATTCTAAGATTATTTTCAGCCGATTAATGATGAGTCGTGTTTATTACAACAAAGCGTGGGAGGAAATTCTCGCACCTGGAGATAGCCCACGCATTGCACGAGGAGGCAACGCTCCATCCCCGTACAGCTGGAAACAGATGGCAATTAGTCCACCTGGTATATGGCGAGCCAGGGGTACGGAAAGGGAGTTTCACAACAACATCTGTGCGGTGTTCCGCCAACCCTCGCTGCTGCCTCCACACTGCAGGATTAGACAGCCACGCGCTGCAGCAGCAGCCACCGTGCAACGAAATGGAATCACGCAGAACACCAAAGCCAAAGATCCCTCGTATAGCCTTAACAGGCTGTTGGGACAAGTGCTGTTAGCGAGCACCTATGAAGGCCGGAACGGCACACGAAGCGGTGGGTTGACCACGCCCGGCCGCCTTTGTCTCCCTAGCGGCCGATGTTTACTACGCACGGCACAAGGTACACTCAAGGTGCCCTCCCTCAACCCCGCCCGTGCGAATCTACCGAGCGCGGGGGGCTGCGTCTCGGGCCCCCCCTTGCACAGGACGCCCGCGTCCTCGAGGTGCGAGCAGTCGTGGCGGCCCCACTCGCTGTGCCCGCACTGGCGCAGCGCCGCCTCCCAGCCCCCGCACGCCACCTCATCCAGCAGGATGAACCCCGAGCCGGGCCCGAACTCCAGCTCCCGGGACACCAGCGCCGTCCCCCTAGTGGCGGTGGGGGGAGGTGGGGGGGCGTGTGGGGGGGTGGTGAGCAGTAGCTGAGAAGGGGTTGGTGGTTGTGTAAGTGTTGTTGCTTGACTATTGTTAGGTTCGTTTGCCCAGGGAAGCCTCACTGAGTCTCAAGACTCTTTATTCGGGAGGATCCTGCCACGTTTTCACAGTCCCGGGCAATGCTTACTCTGTGCAAACCCCTATTGAGTAGTTTTCGTTGTAAATTTACTTTTAAATGTGGTAAATTTGATTGTGGTGGTGTTGGTGATAGTGGTGTAAGTGGTGGAGTAGTTAGTGGTCGTGGTGGAGGTGTTAGTAGCGGTGGTGTAGGTGTTAGTGGTAGAGAGAGTGGATATGGCAGCAGTAGTGGTGGTTTTGGTAGTACAGTAGAACCTCTGGTCACGACCATAATTCGTTCCATAACTTTGGTTGCAACCCGATTTGGTCGTGACTCGAACCTAATTTACCCATTGGATTGTATGTAAATACGATTAATCCGTTCCAGACTCCTATGAACTGTATATAAATATTGTTTTTTTAATGATTTTTAAGCACAAAAATAGTTAATTATGCCAAAGAATTCACAGTGTAATAGTAAACTAAATGTAAAAACATTGAATAACACTGAGAAAACCTTGAACAACAGAGAAAACTAACATTGCTGCGTCAAGGTTTAGAATTGTTCAACAAGATGATTGTTTCGTCTGCTACATCAGTCGGTCGATTCTGAGAGAGAGAGAGAATATTCGTATGAGCAATTCATGTTTCTATTGAAAGTAAGTTAACGGTAATATTTGGGTACAGTATTTTTTTGGAAGTATTCACCGTAATATCGTGTGAGCGTTTACTTCACCGCATCATCGTATGAATGATGCGAGAAGAGATTAACGGGTTCTTATGTTAGCGATTTACGTACTCGGCGCTTTTGCTCTCTAAATTACGGCTTGAATGAAGGGGGAGGGGTATGACTACACTCACAAAATTAATATCTTATATAACAAAAGTTATATACAGTTATATACATAACTGTTATGTTTTGTGTAATTCAACAAAACAAACAAAACTTAACTCCGAGTTCTCTCCGAATTTCACTAGTCCATTCTAGACCCCACAGTTTTTTAAAGAGTTTTAATAGACTGATTACAAAGCGAGACTGACTGAGCAAGCGGCCACACGTGGGTCGCTGTTGTAAACAAACAACAGGAAATTTGGCGCTTACAAAAAAAAATCGGCCGTGGCTATGTTTGATCGCCACCCGAGTTTGTGTTCGTGACCAGATTCAAAAATTGTGAAATTTTTGGTCGGAACCCGATTTGGTCGTGGTCAGAAGCGTTCGTGACCAGATGTTCTACTGTATAGGTGGTGGGGAGTAATTGTGGTGGTGGTGTTGGATATGCTGGTAGAAATGGGCGATGTTGGTAATGATGGTGGTCGTGCTGGTGGTAGTTGTGATGGTAGTGGTGTATCCTGCTGGTGACAGTACTAATAGCGGCAGTGAATGATGGACGAATGAATATACTGCTGATGATTATTATGATTACTTAAGAGATTATAATGATGATGATTGCTACTGATACTACTGATGGCTGAAATAATTGGATTGATAAGTGCCGATGATGATGATGCTGATGATGCTGCTGCTACTGATGATGCTGCTGTTGATGCTTCTCACGGTAGGCCGAGCTGGCGACACACCACGGCCGCGTCGCGCTCGTCCCACTGGTCGTCGCACACGGAGCCCCACTCCCCGGCGTGGTACACCTCCACGCGGCCCTCGTGGGGCCCCGAGCCCCCCACCAGCCGCACCGCGCCCTCTGTCGCCCCACGGGATCAAGGGGCATGGGGGATGAGTGGTCACGGGGGCAGGAGAGATCAAGGTGGTGAGTCTCACGTCTTTGTGACGTAGTTTCGGTTTGATCGGCATTATCGTCGTCACCTTCCCTTGCCGGGGTCCTCTGTTTTTTTTTTATTGGGGCGACTCGTTTATTCCATCTCATTTGTACTGTCCGTCTCGATTGCATCATCTGTCGCGCATGTTCTATCCATTGACAAGGCGATGCTATTTCTAAAAATACAACTTTGGATTTTAACAATTTCTAAAATCGGACCGCCAGAATGCCATGTGGTGGGCGTGCGTATTTATAGAGGGAGGGCGGTCACGAGGGGAAGACAATGAAGGTTCAGAGCCTCCATCACTTGAACAGGAGCAGGGGACCCACAGCACGGAGAGCTGGGGAAGGGAAGTTGCGGGAACAGACGATGGGGGCAGCCAATGAGAACGAGGGACCTCGCACTGAGCGGAGGCTGACATGGGGGATTGACAGGGGGAGCAGAGAGCGCGTGGAGGGGAGTAGCGCGAGACAAGCTGGGTCCCCACCAGACCATCCTGGAGCTTTGAGTCCTTCCTTCTCCCCGTCCAACGCAGGGGGAGTGCTGTGGGGTGAGGGGAGGGGGCGGGGGGGGGGCTCTCCCTCACCGCTGTGGGGGTCGCAGGAGACCCCCGCATCCTCGCGGTGGGAGCAGTCGTGCTGGCCCCATGGCGCTCGCTCGCAATCGCCGAGCGCGAGCTCGTTCCCCGTGCAGCCCCCCTCGTCCACCCACACGGGTCCTGTGCCCTCGCCAAACCGCGCCCAGGTCCATGCGCGCACCCGGCCCCTAGGCGCACGGGGAGCGGGCGGGTGGATGGAGGAGACGCAGCAGGGGCAGGGTTAGGGGGCACGGGGACGTGGAGGAGGAGAAATGGGAGCACGAGGGAGATGGAGGAGACGCAGGGAACGTGGGGACATGGAGGAAGAGACGCAGGGTCGCAGAACATGGATGGGGAAAATTATAGCTATAAGCACACGAGGGGCATGAAGGGGGGATGAGGAGGAGGAATTCAAGGATGAGGAGACACGGGATCATGGGGATACTGGAACATGGAGAGAATACTGGAAGAGACAGGAACACGAGGGGATAATGGATGGTTTAACAAAACACACACAATGTGGATGTGTGTGTCGTTTGCTTGACAATGGGCTGATCGTTACACGCGGGGCTTAAGATCTCGCTCGACATTCTTCCTGGATACGCTACTCGGGGATGGCTTGGTTCGGGATTATCGGTGTAAGGCACTATCATTAGAGTACAAGGTAGGTCTATCGATTGTAATCCTATCTAATTTTACCCCATATTCCTATGAACAGCTTTATTAAAAGAAAGCTCCATGCCCTTTTAGGTTTCTCCAACAAATGTTAGGGGGTCAGATCGCGGGAATGAAATGCGTGTGTCGTACTCCCTCCTCCACCCGACATGGCCAATGAAGAAGTAAAAGTCCCCCCCCCCCGCCCCCGTGAGTGGGAGTGCGAGGTGTGTAGCGGATGATCGCTCTCCAGCACGCCAGGGGTGCTGACCCAGCAGTGACACACTAGCAGCCCGTTGGCTCACGTGACGACTTTACTGAATTGGCTGTGTCGGGTGGAGGAGGGCGCACGACATCACATTATACTCACGCGATATGACCGCAAAAATCAATAGCGAAAACGCATTTGTTTATTAACCACCGGTTTCACCAACACAGGGCATGGGCTATCCACGGCGCCCGTCACGCGTTCCTGCCCCAGGCTGCGAGATTGACCTCTGGGTTAATGAGTCTCGACGGGCCCCTTGCCCCTAACCCCTCAAGCTCCCCCCCCTCCCCCCCCAGGCCTCCCTGGAGTGGTCTGGGGGCCCAGACGTCCCCAGCAGGAGGCGCTCCTCGTTGGTGACATCATCGCAATTAGGATCTCTGGGCCGCGATCAATTCCCTGAAGTGGGACTCTGCTGCACGACGTGGGAGGTTAATTAGCGGAGCGCGACGTCACCGATCGCTCAGGGCCGGACCGCGGGGATGTGTGGTGGCGGTGACGTCATGTGGGAGAGATGGTGGTGGTGGTGGAGTTGGTGGCGGCAATTGTAATGATGCTGCTGATAGTGCTACTACTGATGATGCTGATGCTGCTGCTGTTGATGTTTCTCACGGGAGGCCGAGCTGGCGACACACCACGGCCGCGTCGCGCTCGTCCCACTGGTCGTCGCACACGGAGCCCCACTCCCCGGCGTGGTACACCTCCACGCGGCCCTCGTGGGGGCCCGAGCCCCCCACCAGCCGCACCGCGCCCTCGACCACCAACCCTGCACCGTCACGCACGCGTACAGCAGAGACCACTCACCAGCCCACCGCCCCCACCGCGACTATACAGCCCCAAGAAACTGTTGGGGGCAAGTGCTGGTGAGCCAGCAATATGTGTATGTGTTGCATGTGTGTGTACATTGAATATGTGTGTGTGTGTACATTGTATATGTGTGTATGTATTGCATGTGTGTGTACATTGTATACGTGTATGTTCTGCATGTGTGTGTGCATCGTCTCTGTGTATGGATTGTACTTCAAACTGTCCACGCAAGCAAGTGGGCAAAGGGGCATGACGCGCCTCTGGAAGGGAGCAGGGTCAGAGGTCATGAATGACGCACCGAGGAGATGGAGCAGTGGGATGTCGCGCGCGGTGGGGTAAAGCGTAGGCAACTCCCCACCTCTTCCAAGACGTCTGGTCAGCGTGGATTGAGAGTCGTTCAAACACATGTTTAGTAGGGGCTTTCTAAGAACCCCCATCTAGCGGAGGCCCTTCCAACAGAAGTGGCACGAGCAAGCCAAGCCACGGCAGGACTGCACCTATACCTACACACGTGTGCGTGTACACGTGTGTCTGGCTGTCCGTCCATGCGGGGTTGGGTCTTACCTGCGCGCGGGGTCACGACCCCTGGCTCCAGGGCCCTCGTCCTTTGCTCCTGGGCGCAAGGGAGAGCAGAGAGTGAATGGGGGACCAGGAGGGGTCAAGAGTGAGCTGTGGGGGAGGAGGTCAAGAGAAGTCCAGCTTGATGGGCGGTGGGGTGGGGTGATGGTCAGCAGGAGATGAAATTCGCTCACGCTCTGACCCCCCCAGCCCCCCGTGCCCCCCACTCCCAGACCCCAGTCCACCCCCCCCCCCCGGGGGTGCCGAGTTTGGGCTGAGCCGCGGAAACCCCACCGACTTGGCAGCGAGAGAGGAACACGACCAGGGGTGCCTTTAAGGTGTCTCGTAACGTGCGTCTAGGAATACCGGGGCGCGTTATGGGGATTGGTGGAAATGTCGTTAAATTTAGCGCCTCCCGAGCTGAGGGCTCCCAAGACGTGCAGGGGGGGGGGGATGATTGTGATGGGAGCTACAAACGACATTCGGGGAAGATTTCACATTCCCCCTCAATATCAGGGAAAACACTTAGGGGGTGTTTGTGATGCATGGGACTCGCGGGGTAGGGCAAGACGAGGGACTCTCACGGTGGGTGGGGTGGGGGTGTGAATGGTGGTGGTGGCAGTGTTGTTGATACCGATGGCTGTGTGGGGAGCGGTAGTGTAGCGGTTTGCGTGCTACGCTACAAATCCAGCGATTCGCGCTCACGGTCAACACCAGTGACGATTATCTGAACTCGTCTTGGGCCTAACCCTAGGTCGACTCAGTCGCAAATGCGCAACTGGTGGCGATGGTAACTTACCCCTCGTGTTCCGTACTGGCTTTTCATAGGTGTTCGCTTACAGCACGTTCCCCAAAGAGGCTGCTACGGCTATACGGGCGATCGTTATTGATGGGGATAGGTAATTGTGGTGCTGGTAGTGGAGGTGTTGGTTACCATGTTGATGGTGTAGCTGTCGTTTATATTGGTGGCTAGTTGTGGTTGTTAGTCGTGGTTGTAGATGCGGTGGTAGGTAGTTGTGGTGGTGATGGTGATTGGTTGTTGCCTAAGTTCTGCAATTCAGGCTGTGTGGGATAGTCCCCGGAGACAGACTAGACTACGACTCAGGTAAGGCCCACTGAACTATGTCGCTTTTTCAGAAGCGACCTGGCCAAAAATGATAGCTTAACGAAGTGACTCACCACGTGGAAATGTATAGTAGTAGCCAAAAACTCTAAATGTGGAGGAAAACACAGAAGTAACCGGGGAACAGTCCACGGGGCGAACACGCAAACTCCAAATATACAGCAGCAGGCGTCAGGGTCGACCCCACGAGTTCCTGTACACCAGGCGAGGTAGTTAACATCTCCCCCTCGCGACGCCCCGGATGGCAGGGGCAGCTGGTGATGCGGCTTTCATCCAGCAGTGGAGAGACAATGGCTGCAGATGATTGTGAACAGAAGTGGAGCGGTTGAGAGAGGAGGAGGAGGAGGGGGAGGTAGGGGATGGCGGGTGGGACGGAGGTTGGTGGGGGGCGGAGCAGCAATGAGTGGTGGTGCTGAGTGCAGACGGAGCATCGTGGGAATTTCAAAGGTCGAATTCACGGCGAGACGAAGAGAGGTGGGGGGGGACTTGGCCGGGGTGAGGAGTAGGGTGAACGCGATGTATGAGTATCGGGTGTAGGGAGTGGGGCAAGGTGTGCGTGCGTGCGTGCAGGGTGTGCGTGTGGAGTGAGGTGTGAGGGATGCACGAGTGTGAGGTGTCGGGTGTGGGGGTGTCCGATACGTGTGTGGGGGCTGTTACATTGAGGAGGGATGGGGGGGGGGAGTGCGGGGCCCGGGGCGATTCCCACTGCGTGGACCCCCAGGACGCCTTCAAACTAAACCGGACGTGTCACATCTGATATCGACGTCAAAGCGTGCCACCGACTCACCCTCCCTTCCCCCCAAAGCACGGGGCCCGGGGCGATCGCCCAGATTCGCCGTACCCTAGGGATGGCTATGCGCACAGGTTAGAGTTGTTTCACGATAAGCAGTAGCCGTTTTTATAATCGTTGTACCGGTTTTATTTACCAGATTTTGTTACAGGCGGTTACCGGTTATAAAAGAAACAAAATATGTTAACAGCCCCAGTTTAGGTGTGGGGGGGTGGGGGGGTTGGATGGTGGGTGGGGGGGTTGGGTTGTGGGGGGAGTTGGGTGGTGGGGGGGGTTGGATGGTGGGGGGGTTGGATGGTGGGTGGGGGGGTTGGATGGTGGGTGGGGGGGATTGGGTGGTGGGGGGGGGTTACGTCTGGGACCCACGTGCTGCTGCTGCCTCCGTCTTGGCCTCACTGCGAGCCGCGCGTGCGATGAGGATGGGGGGAGGGGTAAGGGGGAGGGAGGGGAGGGGGCGCGGGGGAAGTGAGAGCTGTAGGGCAGCAGGGTTTGGAGTGCTGCTGGTGAATGGGATGGTTGTGTTGCTTGTTGCCGTGTTGTTTGCTGTTGTGACTCTGTATGGCTGCTTGTTGTGGTGTTGCTGTGTGTGTTGGTATGTTGCTGGCTGTGGCTACGTCTCCTGTTGTGTTGTCGGTTTCATGCATTTCTGGTTGTATTTCTGCGTGGTGTTGCTGGCTGTGTGTTGCTTGCTGTGTGTGTTGCTGTGTGTGTGTGTTGCTGTGTGAGCATCACTCACGCACCCGCAGTATCGCCAGCAGCGCGCAGCCCAAACCCAGCAGCCGCATGGCGACTCGAGACGCCGGCTCGCTCACGCTCGTCAACTCGCGCGCTCCCTCCTGCACTCTCTCTCTCTCGCTCCCCACTCTCCCTCTCTCTCTCCCTCCCTCCTGCACTCTCCCTGTCTCTCTCCCTCCTGCACTCTCCCTCCCTCTCTCTCGCTCCCCACTCTCCCGCGTTCATGCACTCACATTCTTTCTCGCTCTCTTCATCCCGCACCCTTGCTCTCTCCCCTACCATCTATCTTGCACACTCCTTTCACCGTGCACGCTGCTGCTCTCTCCTCTCCCGCGCGCTCCTTCTCTCTCTCTCCACCGCTCTCTCTCCTCTCTCTCTGGCTCCCTGTGAATGAGCTCCGCGAGCCCGGCGAAACAAAACAGCTGACTGCTGGTGACGTCACTGCTTCGATTTGGGTGCGGTCCCAACCAATCATAGCGCACTGGGTCGCCCCCCCCCCTCCTCGTCCCCCCCCCCTCCTCGTCCCCCCCCCCCTCCTCGCCCCCCCCCTCACCCCCCCTCCTCGCCCCCCTTCATCACCTCTCACACACTTGGGGCCATCCCATTCCAGCAGCTCTGCCCCCCCCCACGACCCCCAAACAACATTACATCACCCCCCCCCCCCCCGCAGAACAGAGCCGTGCAGGGTTCACAGTTCGACTCCTCTCGCGAGGCGGGAGAGGCAGCGACCCCTCCACCGAGCCGCAGTCCACCCCCTTGCACGAGGGGGTGGGGGCGAAGAGAAACGCTGACCCCGGCTAAAGGGTAAGAGGGGGGAAGGGGGCAGAGAGGCGATGGGGGTAGGGGGGGTCACAAGAGCGATGTCCCCTCGACTCATGCCATCTTCACCGACGTCACCCATTCATTTCCAGCAGTGATTCTTGTTTTTATTGCGCTCTGAGACCGCGGGTTAATGATTCCGCAATATAAACACAGACTGTGATCGCGGTGGCCGTGGCGGTGTCGCGCCGAGTGACACAACAAACAAGGAGGGCGGCCTCCACGTGGCACGCGCCCGGCACGTGACACCCGTCCGAGAGAGGCCAGCTGATCGATGTCACCAGAACGTCGCCCTCGCTGATGTCATCCCAGCGCCGATTGATGCGCCGCATTGAGACGTGGGTTCATACGCACGACGATGATTATATGTGTAACAAAAACATCATTGTTTTGCTCCTGGGTAGTAAGTGTTATTTTCTAATTGCTTATGCTTTAAAGGTACAGAAAATGGCTGTTATTCCCCACAAACTTTGCTTTTGTGACCAGGACAGTGATATTTGAAATTTTCAATGAGAAAACGCGGTGTGCATTTGTGTCATTCATTCACAATAAAGTCCTGGTCACAAAAGCAAAGTTCGTGGGGAATAATAATAGCCATTTTCTGTACTTTTGACGCATAAGCAATTAGAAAATAACACTTTACTACCCAGGAACAAAAATCGTGTTCCATAGTAAGATGACAATTATTACGATTGTTTACCCAAGAAAGCATCGCTGGTTCCCGTGAATCGGCGATGCGCTCTTATTCAAGGAGGGCCCTGCTGAGGTTCAAGGAGGGGGCAGGGGGCGACGCGGGGCGTGTCGGAAGTGAGTATTGCAATATATACAGTGCTGTACTGTATTATAATTGAGTAAGCTTGCGGGTAATTGATCAAATTTGGCAGCTGATGGTGATGATGAGGGTGGTGATGCCGATTATGATCTCATCCAGAGCGACGTCACTGTCGGATGTCACCCTGGGAGTGTCGCTGTGACGAGATGTTAACTACTTCGCTTGGTATACAGGAGGTCATGGGTTCGATCCCGACCCTGACGCTTGTTGTCTTTGGAGTTTGCGTGTTTCTGTCTCATCATCTTCACGGTGGCTAGGAGATGTTAACTACATCGCCTGGTATGCAGGAGGGCATGGGTTCGATCCCGACCCTGACGCCTGCTGCTGTATATTTGTAGTTTGCGTGTCTCTTTCTCTCCCCGTTGTCGCGTGGATTTTTCTCCGGGCCCTCCAGTTATTCCCCCCACATTTAGAAACGTGCGTTTCGAATATTTGGCTGCCATAAATGTCCACGTGATAAGCCACTTTGTTGAGCTATCAATTGTGGCCAGGTCGTTTCCGAAGAAGAGCTGTGCAGCTCAGTGGGTTTTATCTGGTCAAATATAAAAAAAATAGTTGAATAGACGAAACTTACAAATGCCACCCAGCGCCTGTGGGTGCGCACTGGGAGCTGCTGAGCGTCGCGTTATAACGAAATGTGTCGGTGCAAGAGATCTGACCGCAAGTCTCGGCGTAGCGGTGGCCGTGTCAATGAAGTCACTGTGAGTGATGTCACCCAGTGACTCATGTTTTACGCACCGAGATTTGTGGCGACGTCTGTACATTATGATAATGATGTCTGACTAGGGTCACCTTGATGTCAGCAAGTGAATTGTTGCCCATAAAGATCCGTGTTGAAAATTGCGCAAAGATAATGAGAATGATTATGAGAGTGGTGGTGGTGATGATAATGATGGTAGTGCTGTTGCTACTGCTGGCTATGATGGTAATGCTTATGATGTCACCCTATCAGATGAACGTTACATTGATGATGACAATGGTGATGTTGCTGGTGATGTAATGATTGTGGTGATGCTGCTGGTAATTCCGCTGCTGCTGGTCATGATCGTGGTGATGTTGCTGGTGATGCTGCTGCTGGTGGTGATGGTTCTGGTGGTGAAGATGTTAGCAATGCTTCTGCTGTCGACGATGGTGGTGGGTACGGTCACGTTTCAACTTCAGATTTCACGGACGGGCACCCTGAGATCATTGACGCTAGTGGAGACGCTGCTGTTGCTGCGAGCACTGGTGGTGATGACCGTGCTGGCTGGTGCTAGCAATGATCATGGATGATGTCTCTCCTCTCAAATGTCACCCCCCGCCCCACCCCACTCAGCCACGTGCCGTCACGCACGCGAATTCTCACCAGAATTATCCCGGTCTCTTGGGACCGCGCATTCTAATCTCGGAATCCCCTAATGTGGAGTCCCCTAAAAGGGGGTCTACTAAAGCACGGTCCTCTAAAGTGGGGGTCACCTGACGTGGGGTCCCTGAAACGAGGTCCCCTAAAAAGGAATTCAAAAGCGGGGTTCTCTAAAGTGGGATGCCCTAACGCGAGCTCATTGGTTATCCTATAGTGGGGTCCCTAAATGATGTTTCCTAAATTAGGGTCCGCTATCGCGGGGTTCCCCTTAATGGGGTCCTCCTGTGTGCGAGCGAGGTGTGAGGATCAACTCGGTACCCTCTTCCAAACGTGGGCAATGCTGAAGTGAAAGCACGTGTGTGTGTACGTGTGTGTGTGTGTGTGGCACAGTGGGGGGCACAGATGGTGCATCAGCCAGTCGTCTCAGTCAGTCGACCCGTGGCACCCGGGTCTGCCCCGTGACCTCCTGCCAGCGGGCGTTCGACACTTCACGTGGCCTCGAGGTGCACATCGCCTGGCACAAGCGTCGTGGTGACGTCACCGCCACTTAGTGGCGAATGGCGGTTGTTGTTGTGTGCGTGTGTAGCGGTTAGCGCTACGCTGCGCTATGAACCCGCCGCCCCGAGTTCGATTCCCGCTCACGACCACCACCATTGACGATTATATTATCTGAACCGGTCCTGGGCCTCCCCAAGGTCGACTCAGCCTAAAATAAGTACCAGGCGCGATGTGTAAACATCGCCACTGGGGAGACAAAGGCGGCCGGGCGTGGTGCTGGCCAATCACCCCCTCGTGTGCTGTTCGGCCTTCATAGGTGGCCGCTTACAGTTAATGCTCCTACAGTTTGTTACAGGCTTTACAGGCGATCTGTGTTTTGTTTGTATGTGTGCGCGCGTGTGAGAGAGCGTATGTGCGTGTATGTGCGTCTCTGTACGTGTCTGAACGTGCGCGTGTGTGTCTCTGTATGTGCCACCCTAGCCAGGTGCTGCGTCTGAAGCAGGTTCTGTTTGCGAGCACCTATCAAGCCCGGCACAGCCCACGAGGGGTCGGCCGGTATTGCCACATTGCGCGATCTCTGTTTGTTATTGGAAAGCTCTGCACGTGTGTACGTGTCTGCGTGTGCCGATGCGAGTGTGGAATGTGCGCGTTTGTGTTTGTGCGCTTGTGTGCTTGTTTTGGGAGCGATGGCGCAGTGGTTAGTGAGCTGCGCTCCGAACCCGGCGACACGAGTTCGGTTTCAGCTCACGGCCAACCAGCCCTGGGTCTCCCCTGGTTCGACCCAGCCTCAAGTGGGTCGCTGGTGCCGTGTGGAAACAACATCATTTGGGAGACAAATACGGCCGTGGGTGATTCTGGCCACACCACCCCATCGTGTGCCGTGCTGGTCTTCATAGGTGTTCGCTAAAAGCACTTGCCGAAACAACCTTTGTAGGTTGCACGGGTGGTCTTTGTCTTTGTGTGTGTCTGTGCACCGTATGTTTGTGTGCGCGCCTGTTCGTGTCTTTCCGCCTGTGCGTGTGTGTACACGTGTATCAGTGTCGTGCCCGCGTGTGTTTGTCCCGTTTGGTTTATGTGTGCCGATGTGTCTGTGTGCGTGCTGCGTAGCGCGTGTGTGCGCGCGCGCGTGAGCGTGTGGAATGCGCGTGTGCACGTGTTGAGAGGCGTCAGATTTCTCCCTCCCCTCCCCCACCCCGGGATGACCGGGCAGCTGCGCTCCACGTCCTCCAAGAATCCAGACGACCACCCCGTGGTGCGCCTTTAATTAGCGATAAGGCGCCCGTGCGCCTTTAATTGGCGAGACGGGGCCCGTGCGCCTTTAATTAGCGAGACGGGGTCCGTGCGCCTTTAATTGGCGAGATATTGAGACTGCCCCGAAGCGCGGCGCCCCCCCCCCACCTACGGCCCCCCCCCTACGCCCCCCCCCACGCCCCCCCCCCTACGCCGCCCACCCCCCGACGCAACCCCCCCCCTACGCTACCCCCCCCCCCCTACGCCATACCCCCCTCCATCGCGACAGCATACAGAGTCCTCCTTGTACTCTGCACTGCGACAATCGAGAGACAAAGACGGTCGGGCGTGTCCCTATCCACACCGCGTAGCGACCCTAATAGATGCGTTGCATGGCCACCGCCACCCCTCCGGACCAACGCAGCTCCACCCATCCACTCCCCAAGCGCTCACTGCGTTTACAATGAATCAAATCAAATAGAGTTGCGCCCAGCCTCTGTTTTATGACACGGGTGGTCTCGTTTTGCCAGTTTCCCGACTATTGTACACGCGGGATCGGCGGTGGTGCCGTGAGCACAACAGCAGCGACAACCCCCCCCCACCCCATCAATATGAATGTAATTTACCCAGTAAACACCACACAAAGTGTGGTCGTACATGTTATGTATATCGTTTATTGTTAAATTTGACTTGCATCCCACTGGGATTTTTTGCACACAGCGTTGAAATGCGGTGTTTTTTTTCTGGAAGACTTCGCTGTTTTTTCCAGGATTTTTCTGTTGCGTGTAGTGACATTAAGACGTTTCTGGTTCATGTTTTGTTGCGGTTGCACCCGAGTCAAGAGCCGCATGGCTCACAGGGTTATACCTAATACATGAAACTGAAACCGCGAAGTTTGTCGTGGTCTGTGCTGGACCGTACAGCTCTCCGATGATGTATTTTCGGGTTGTCCCGCTGTGTGTCGTTTTGCCACGATGACGAGACACGTTTCACTCGACGCCCCGTGAGATGTTTCAGTAACTGCAGCAGCGTGCAGCAGGCCACTGAGTCTCCCTCGATTACAGCGCGTTGCCGGCCGCTGCTAATTGCTGGTGAAACAGAGCGGCTGGCCTACATCAAACACTGCACGTGCAGCGAAACATCGGACGTCACGCCAAACAACAGTCGGCTGAACCAGCAAACACATCAGTCTTTTCAGGAGAGCCTCTCTGAGTCTCAGCACTCTCATCACGAGAAGGGTGCTGATGATGGATATTGGCCCAATTTTGTTTTATTCTCAAGTGATCTGTTTCAATCTTGATTTGAAGCTTTCGTGACTGCAGGAATCCATGCTCTTTGGTTCTTTCGGTGAAATCACGTGGGTAGAAAAATAAAATAAAAATCGCGACGTTTCGATCGCAACACAAGCGGTCGTCCTCAGGCGGAAAAGATCTGTTTCGTTTCGAAACCGGGGCACCCGGAGGAAGCTATGCGGGCACAGATGGGTTCACGATCCCGCTTGCTGAAACTCCATCTCCTGGTCACAGGGCCCTCCACAGGGGGGTGGGGCCCGGGGCGGTCGCCCCGATTCGCCGTACCCGAGGGACGGCTCTGCCTGGGTCACCTCTCGTGGCGACCGAGAGTGAATTTGAGGACACCTGTGAAAAAGAGCTTCATAGCCCATCGGATTCCTCCTGTAGTCTAAATACAGATTCTGATTAAATACAGTGCTGGCCTTCAATCGGTTGGCTCCTAAATATCTCACCACCGATATATCTACTTAAGTTTTATAGTCAACTGCGATTCTGGTCTCAACTCATTATTCCAAAGACCGGAGACTTTGTTCAACGGGAAATATTTTTGCAGCCAAGCTCCGCGATTGTGGAATGGCCTTCCTTCCTCGGGCCATGACGGGACATCTGTGAAAAAGAGTTGCAGAGCTCATCGGATTCCTGCCGTCCAATACAGATTCCGATTCATGAGAGAATCTTGAGTGTTAACACGTTTTAAATCGCGTCTTAAAACTCGCGTGTTGCAGGCTTTCTACATAACTGAAGCTTTGCATGAAGCACTTTGAGACGCGGTGCGAATTTCGCTGTGAAACAAACCCGAGTTTATTATATTTATTATTGCACTGAACTCCCACCCCCCTCCTGAGGTAGGTTGCCTCATGCCGGTACTCGGCAGCCTCGTGGCACGCAGGCGCCGCCTTGTGGCAACAATGACCGCCACACCGGTCCCATGCGCAATTTATTTGTTGAACTTCTTTCGCACCGTCCATAGCCCACCGTGCTCATCGGGAGTTGCCGGTGGACAACAAACTACACACCACATTTTTTCGAAAGAAATGAGTTTTCAGCCGAGATCAATTAAAAAGTTCAGATCTTTTTCGTTTCTCAATGCCAGTGGTGCGGCTAACGGACACGGGCAGGTTTGTGGCGGTCCGTTAGTCAGGGTAGCGGTGTGCTGGATCCGTCTCACGACCTCCTGGAAGCGAACCGACACTTCAGGCTTGTGCCTAGCCTGGCCTAACCTGGCACAAGCGCCAGTGACATCAACGCAACTTAATGGCGAATGGCCGCGGCGGTGGTTGTTGTTGCGTGTATTCAGCTCGAGTGCGCAATGCGGCTAGAGACGGGCCCGACCGTCTGTCTTCATACGCGTCAAAGGGTTGATTTTGGATGGCAGGCGAGTAGGGATTAGGCACATCATTCGGGGTCATCGGGTGAAGTTTCTCATTACAAGTCGCTCAATAATCCATGACGAGCGGAATTTCCAAAATAAAAATTGCCTGCTACTGCTGTATTGCCAGTTGTGCACAAGCACAATAAACAAAGTCCAAATCGTCAATAAGTGGTCTAATTGAAAAAATTCACACGAAACGTTTTGGTCAATGGCTCTTCTTCACAGCCGTTCTTCACGTGCTATGAAATATGGCCAATGCCGAAATGTTACCTCTTAGTATTTCCTTCAAGGCCGCAGTCATTGACAAATGTGTTGTTTTTTGTACTTACAATAAGTGTGTGCCAGGTTAACACACGAGCATAACAAGACTCGCAAGTCACGCCCAAATGGCTCAATCTTCGTGACAGAGATGCATTTTGTGCATCGTTAATGCATTTTGAATTCGTCGTTGAGCCAGCGAGTAAGTGCTGAGCACTTGAGATCGCCGTGTTCTCCAGCAGAAAAAAAAACTTCTGTTACGGTGCCAACCTTCCGCTGGAGGGATAGCACATTTTATCTAGGACGTGCAGTGTCCATCGACAATGTATCCCCATGAGCCATGGCAGGTTGCAGAGACAGCAGGCTTTGGAGTGACACCCATGTCACCAACCAAGGGAAAGTCCTAAAGTCAGACGGTTGTGGTAATGCGACTGAGAGAAGCCCTTCACGGATGTGTTCACCATTTACCAAGGGGAAGCCTTAACACTGGACGGTAATGGTGCTTTACGAGACTAAGCGCAGTCCTTGAAGGGCGTGTTGACCGCTTAACACAGAGGGAAGTCATCACGCTTGATGGTGGTGGTGGCGACGAGGCTGTAAGAGCAGTTCTTGGTGGGCAGAAATTGACCGTGCCAAGTTAGGGATGTGGCCAAGGGGAGCGATGTAAGGTGTCTTGCAAAATGCAGGACACAAAAAAAAGGAGGAAAACACGAGCTTAGAGACAACATCCACACCCACAGAAGCAACAAAACTTCAATATAGTTTTCTGTTTATTTCGTCTCCGGTAAAATATAAGCGCGTCTCTAGTTTTGCATTCACTCGCTCGCATGATGCAGTCAATGCGACTGTGAGACGTCAACCAGGCCCAGCGCTGCCGCCGTCCCAACCGCTATGGCACCACTCTCGCACCGATACCCAACCCTTGGTCAGGGGTCACAACAATAAGAGGCTGCAGACTCCCCCCCCCAACACTAGCCCCGGCAGAGGCGTCTCCCTGCTAGGGATACGAGACACCTGCCCAGTTAAAGGCCACCACTGCTCACCCGAAAGGGGAAGACAGGCTGAGAAGGGAGAGGTGATGCTCTTTTTTTTCTGGAATATAAATATGACCCTTCCCAAGCCCGGTCCCCCCCCCCCCACCCCGTCCTAACACTCCGCACCGTTGCTGCGGTTAAGAGAGTCTCGGTAAGGTGCATTTGATCGGGCTACGGCGAGATCCGTTACGAGGAGATTTTGAACACTCCTGACCGTGCGCCGACGCTGGCGAGGCATCCCTCACCCCCCACCGTAAATTTGTGCACGGCACATACACGTGGCAGCGGCGGTGGCCCTGCCCCAGACGTGGCTGCACCTTGGCGGGGCACGTGGTGGCCGGCCTGGGCCAGGCTGGCGGTGGGGCTCAGTGTGGGGCGCCAAAAGGGTGAGTGGTGGGTCGCGGCCACATCAGTCACGCGACGGATCGCCGGCACCACCACCACCAGCCTGGCCAACTGGGAAATCTGACCACAGCAAACGCAACAGGCAGCAGCCACTCCCAACCAGCCACATAAAACCAAAGCACTCGAATCAACAGGACACGCTAACCACACCATTTCGTTTTTGGCCACAGCAATCGCACCGACCACACCGGCCGACACTCAACCACACTGATTACATCACACACCAGCCCTCGTTCCCGACCGCTGGGTGGACAGGCCCCATGTGTGCGTGGACAAACCTCTCGGCCGGCATATCACGGCGCACTGCAGAGGTCTCGCCACCTCAGTTTTTTTTGTCTGTTTTTGTTTTTTCATGCGAATAATGCAAGGTTGGGTGGGTGACGTTTCCACGCGTGGCACCCATCGGCACGTGTGCCACCGGTCCTGATGCGCCACCTCAGCTCGGTCTAAATTCGCGCCGGTGCCTCCCGGCGACACTAAAAACCAAACCCGGAGAGAACCGCGACCCCTTGGGGCCCACGCAGCAGCAGCAACAACCATTCCGACAAAATCACGTCGGACTCGCTTCGCACCTGCTGCCAATTCAAAACCACTATCTGCGACTGTTAAAGAAAATCGAATTAAATAAAAATTAACGTAAAATTATCAGAAGCCGTGGGGGTGTGGGGTGGTGGGGGTTGGGGGGGCAGCGCCACACGTGTCACGACCCCCGCAAGGTCATGCGACTAACCTGCCCCCCTCTTCCCCCGCCGCCTCCGATGCTGCTTGCACCGTCACGCCACATGGCAGACTCCTCCACGCAGGGAAAAACAACAAAACCCTCGTCCAAATAATTCTAAAACGCTTCGGGGGACATCCAGCCGTCTCCCCCGAATACCCCATCGCCAGGCAGAGTGACTTCTTCCCTCTAGCCACCCATGGCAGCCCACCCATCCCCGTCCCCAACTCCGCTCGTTCCCCGTCTCCCTAAGCGCAGGGTACTCGTGAGCCCCAGCCCTGACATCCCACAGATCCTCTCCCACCCCACCCCCCCGTGTCCCCCCCACCGCAGCCACCTCGCCCCCCAACGTGACTGGATCCGTGGCCGAGTCCGTTCCGGCGCTCCGCCCCAGGGCCCCCGCCGTGGGGTGTGCGGCAGGCTCCATGTGGCTCCATGGGGCTCACACGGTGAACATGCTCTTCGTGGTGGAGCCGCTCTTGGTGGCCGTGTCTGAGTGGGACTCGTAACCCAGGTGCACCTTGCCAGGCAGCGCCAGCCGCTCCTTGTAGACCTTCCTGTAGGGGGGAGGGGCAAGGGGAGGGGGAAGAGGAACATGGGCAAGGGGGGAGAGACGGGGAGGTGAGATACTCAAGATACTCAAATGTCTCACCGTTGCGTATAGTACGTGTGTGAGGGTTGGTTGGCGAGGGCGCAGTCGTAAGCGCGTGGTGGTGTTGGTGTACTGCTAGGTGTGTGGTGGCGAGTGCATGGAAGTGAGTATGGCTGTGAGTAATTGGTGGATGAATGGTGTGCGATAGTGAGGGAATGCTGGCAAATACGGAATGGGTTGCGTCGTGTTCAATGGTTGTTACTGTGGCGAGTGAGCAGTAGCGCGTTGGTGATGGTTATGGTGAGTGTGTGGTCGTGAGTGTGCAAGTAGCAACCGTGTTGTGTTGACAGAACTCACCCGATGGTCATGATGCCCTCGCGGTCGTCACAGTCACGCGTCCACACCGCGATCTTGTCTCCTTTGCCGCGGATGTTCACCACGGCGCCGCACACGTTATCGCTGTGGTCGTCAAACGCCTCGCCGATCAGACACAGGAGCTGCGGGCACCGTGCGGGCCATGGGCCACAAACGCGACACATTTACATGGCGCCTTAACGGGGGCTGCCCACATGGTAAGGTGGCTCAGCGGAGTGGCTCCGTGCCCGAGACACGGAGCCAGCACTGCTGATGACACTGCGGTGGAATCCACATTTCGGCCGCCTGTGATTTCAAGTGTGGCTGATGTAGATGCAGAGCAACAACTACAATTTAAGTCAGATGGTCAAGCCAGACATCCGCATCAGGACCAGCGGAGTGTATTGCTGTAATGTCTCCTTCATATTTGTGGATTGGGCATTGTGTCATCATATGTTTTATGGTCCGTTCTGGATGACCACAGTTGCACATTGATGCACAAATGGAATGTAATAAAACTCTCCAGATATCTGCATCTGCCATGGTTTGTGTGGATGTGGTTTAGAGTGGACTTTGGCTTAATAATGCCCCTGTACTGTTCCCATTCTGATGTAATGTGCACTGATGCCTAATTTATTCAGGCCAATATTGGCACGTAAAATAAATATTGATTGATTGATTGAAGCTCTGTGGAATTAATACAAATAGGATTTTAACACGTAGGCTTTCGCGACCAATATTATTCATAATCAACGTTTTTGGGTTTAGATCGCGTTGGGTGGTGGAGGGTTACGACACATTTATAAATAACGCGATCTAAACCCAAAAACGTTGATTATGGACAAATAGGATTGCCATCGGACAAACACGCCCTCAGAGCAGGGCAGGTGAGAAAAACGTGCAGCATTCTCTGGTGTAGATTTGAGGATGCTGGAAGGGAACGTCGGACATCACGCCAAATGACACCCGGCACACAAACACGCTGGAGAGCTAGAAATGAGCAATCATTATTATTGTTATTGCCAGCTTTTTGCCTGGTGACGAGCACGACGGGTGGGGTGGTCAGAACGTTGTAACGTTTGTTTGAAAATCTTTATAACTCATCGAATTCCTCCAGCTTAAATATTCAGATTCTGAGTGTGTGGGAGGGGGGGGGGGCTGCACCGTCTCTAGCCAGACGCGGTCGAGGTCCGAGTGGCGCTGGCCCTTGCTAAGCGTGACGAGCCACCGGCCCCCGCGCTTGTTCTGCTCGTCCTCCCACATGGGCTCTATCCCATCCTGGAGGACGCAAACAAGACACAGCAGGTCTCTCTACAATGCATTATAACAAACACAATTCTGTGGACAACACCTGCTGTCTAATTAATACATCACCTTCTGACCCAGGAGGGAGGTCATTTCGTCACTGGGAGGGTAAAGTCTTATTGCTGCAATATAAATGGTATAACCACGGTTTAAATAATATAAATGACTGATACTCCGGGGTCCAAATCTTTTTTTGGGGTCAAAATACGATCTCAAACCGGCACCCGGGAGACCGCTGTGCACGCGTGACGCTTGGCGTAGACTAACGTGGCACCACTCACCTTGAAGAGGGAGTAATCGCAGCCTGACAGCAGGTGGCTCGCCACCTGAATGTGGTTGTACAGCCTGGGGGCGGGGGGGGCACATGGCAGCACGGGGTACAACTAATTGATTTAATTTCCAACCCTTTGCCAGGCGTGACACCAAGACTCCTTGCACTTAGAGACTTGTGACCTCCTCAGCTGCTAGATGGAACCACGCGTGTGGTTACTGGCACACCGTCGTTGCCAAGCCACACCAGACACCAAACCAAACTCAGTAAAGTTAAACATGTATCGTGCAGTGTTGTAGAACACTGTGGTTAATGAAATTGACGAGCATGTGAAAAGGTTTGCTACCGAATGTGGACGAGAGGCAACTAAAAATACCTCTCAGCTAATTTTGCGATACCAGTTGAATTGCAGAGGTATGCATTGCTCTGTGAGATTTCCAAAGGGATTCGTCATCTTATTTGCATGATACTGATAGCACGATTGGAATATAATTTTTTTTAAACCCCTAAAAAAACAATTAAATCATCAGTTCCTGTCTTTTGACCATCTCTATGACTACAGTGGAATAAAGTGTTGAGCATTTAATTTTGCTATCGAAAGATTCAAAAGTTAATATCCCATTCTTGTGTCAACTCCACTTATGGGTTATATAAAGAGTATGACTTTGTCCAAAGGTTTTTTCCTATGGCCCCACCACGGAAATATGGAATGTATGCCCCGGGTTAATGACCACTAAAAGTGGCAAATACTGCCCCAATGCTGGTTTGAGGTTTTCTGGGCCTAATTCCCGTGTTATCGACCACCCCTTTTCAATTGTCAGATTTTGTAAAAAAGATATGGTAATGACTCTGAGGTCTCAAATCACTAAAAATGGGACAAACTGCCCAGGTGCCGCATTGCATTTCAGATGTTCGATGAAGACATGAATCTGGCCCTCAAGACAATTAACTTGATCCATCAAATCAAGGTGACAGCGCAATTTACGAACACCCCAACCACCCCCCCATCATGCGCCGAGACCAAGTTGCCTCGCACTGTGGATATGTGCGGAACCATTAGCACAGTAGAGAATGCCGGTGGTCTCTCTGCTAGTCATCTCAGTCCCATGACTCCCTGCCAGCAAGCCTTCCATGTGGCCTCCTAGTGTACCCAGTCTGCCACAAGGAACGTGTTGACATCACCACGACTACGTAGCAAATGGTGTCTGTTGTTGTGTGTATGGCAGACCTGGGATCAATTGCAATTGTTATTTTTTCCAATTCATTGCAATCGCAACGTAATTGAAATTATAAATGAACCCCAAGTCTGGTGTGAGGCTCCTGGAGGAGAGATAGGTCAGGGAAGATGGGTGGAGCACTCACGCCCAGAAGTCCTCCACCGTGTCCACCTTGGAGATGAGGCGCAAGTTCGCCTGCCAACTTTTCGTTTTGTCGTTTTTGAAAAACCATAAGGCCCACCTGTGGCAATGCACACATGACACACAACCTAAAATCAGTAACTGGTACAGTTTGTGTTGCTGGTCACATCACTCTCTCGTGCTGGCCTTACTAAGCGCTTGCTTACAGCAGTTGCCCCAACAGTCTATGCAGACTACATAACACTATGCAGGCTATACACCAACACTCAATCTCCTTCACGTCATGGCGTTTCTCTTTCTCCCCGTGAGAGGCCTCACCGATTCTCAAGCGGGTGTTTCATCTCCGTTTCTGGCAAGACCACCTCCTGGCCAGTGCTGTCCTCCTGGCTCTCCTCCCCATCCGATGCCGAGGCCACTGCGATTTCAGTGACTTCCGGCGCAGCCGGGACATCCAGCCCCGGCTACAAAGACAAGGAGGGAGGGAGAGATAGTCTTCCCGAGACACACAGCATTGGTGAGAGACACCTCACACGGGGGAAACACGGTGTGACAAGCCACAATGTGACACGACAGTGCCACACGACACAACTCTAACAGCACGGTGGGTGCGATACGCGACAAATCCATGTCGCAATGGTGAGACACAGCCATCTGTCACAGCCACGGCATGACATTA
Source organism: Lampetra planeri (assembly GCF_965212315.1). NCBI lineage: Eukaryota > Metazoa > Chordata > Hyperoartia > Petromyzontiformes > Petromyzontidae > Lampetra > Lampetra planeri. The sequence continues at coordinate 1,192,513 of NC_136115.1, forward strand.
GCACACGACAACCCCGAGGTGACAATCACGTGACACCATCGCACCATCTCCTGTGCCGCCAACAGATTAACGCAAACACCAACTCGTCCACCACACCTCCATCATCACCACCACCGCCCTCGCGTAACAATGCTAGACTAATGGTGCAAGTGGCCATGGCTCCCGCGGAACGGAGAACCACCGGCTTGGGTACCATACTGTCCAGTAACTCTGAGCCTAACTCGTAATAGCTCCTCGTCACTGTGTACATTACTATGTATTAAAGTTACTATTATTATTTTTACCAGGTATAGTCCACTCAGCCATATGGTTATTTTATTTAGAATAGACCTGGCCACAAATGATAGCTCAACGAAGTGGCTTATGTGGAGAAGTATAGCAGCCAAGTACAGTACTATAAAGGAATGTTTTTGTTCATGTGGAGAGAAAACCGAAGGACCCGGAGAAAACAATCCACGCGACCACGGGGAGAACACGCAAACTCCGAATACACAGCAGCAGCAGGCGTCAGGGTCGGGACGAACCCACGACCTCCTGTATACCAGGCGAGGTAGTTAACATCCCCTAGCCACCGTGATGAGAGAGAGACACGCAAACTCCGAATATACAGCAGCAGCAGGCGTCAGGGTCGGGACGAACCCACGACCTCCTGCACACCAAGCGAGGTAGTTAACATCTCGTAACACGCGGCGCCCCTATTGAATGTGCGAGTCTCGCAGCTTCAAGAGATGAAGGCAGAGTTGTTTTTACTCACGGACGTACACGTACAAGTACTCGCAGAGTCCCTTTGAACGAGTGTCTGAGTATACGACTCCACGAGTAATTAATGCATCTCCGTATCCTTAAATCTCCGAGTTGTTACCCAGTTGCTTTATCCATGGATCTCAGAGTGCCTATGTCGGAGTTCCTGGATCTAAGAGTCCCTGGATCCCTGTTTCTCAACATCTGTATATCTGCCAGTCGCTGTACATACGAGTATCCGCGCCTGTGGGTTCGTGAGGACTGTATCTCTGAGGATCTATCAGACTTGGGATACCCCGAGACTCTGTATTTGTGTTCCTCTATCCCCGTATCTCTCGGAGTCCACGTGTCTCCACGTGGCTCCACAGAGTCCTCGTTACCAAGCCCGCGTACCCGACGAATCCCCGCGTCTCCCCCCGGCTCGGTGCCCCTGCATCTCACGAGCCCCGGAGCTCGTGCATCACCGAGTCCCTGCAGCTCTGAGGCTCTATTATTCGCCAGGATCCTGGGATCACCACAAGTCCCGCCCACGTGTGTCTGTGCGCGGTCCCCGCGTCTCCGAGTTCGCGAATCGCCCCCCTCCTGCCACTAGGCCGCAGCCTGGAACTCGCCTCGCGTGGCGCCTCGGAAGACGCCATCTTGATTCTCTGGCGGTCACGTGGCGCGGTGACGTCACGGCAGAACGTCACCAACGGGGACGTCACGCGCCCGGAAGCGCGCTCATTCATTCAGCACGAGGGCATCGCGTGTGGCGTGACCCCCCCCCCACGTGGCGTGACCCCCCGTGTGGGATCACCCCCCCCCCCCATGTGGCATGACCCCCCCCCCACGTGTGGGATCACCCCCCCCCACGTGGGGTGCCCCCCCCCCCCCCACGTGTGGGATCACAGCTGTGACGGTCCCACCTGATGACGGAGACTTGTGTTGCCTCCGAAACGTCGTGATTTTTATTTTATTTCTATTATTACTTTTAGTAATTACATTTTTTTTACCTACGTGACTTTACCGAAAAAACCTAAGAGTATCACCCACCCCCCCACGTGTGGCGTGACCCCCCCTCCCCCCACGTGACGCGGGGGACCCCGTGGTCGTGGGTGCAAGGTCCGGGCGACAGGTGGTGTTCAGCTCTCAAATTAATAGCGCAGGCGAATTCTCGCCTCAAGTCACCACATCACCATCAGTGGCGGGACTTGCACTACTTTCCAGTGCTTAGGGTAGGAACCGCTCGACTTGATGCGGCTGCGACTGCTGCGTCCACCTCTAACGCGTTCGATTCATTTGAATCTCTTGAATCTCATCATCGGCCCTGATCAATTCACTGCTGGATGAATCCGTCGCCATTTATTACGAACCTGCGATGTAATAATAATATTCCACCCAGCACCTGCCCGGACACTTGAGTGTGTCACTGGCGAGTAATGTTTTGCAGTAAATATATTCACAGCGCTTGTAGCTCCCACGTACTCGTCTGAGCAGTGGCCGCACCACGTGGGGCCAGCCCCGAAACGGACGCTGACGTCAGCCGCTACAACTGCGCCCTCGTGGAAAGCACCGAGCGCTCCTGACCCAGAGTGGGAAGTCCCAGCCGGAAGGGCCGGACAGTTGTGGGGGGTCCCTGGGCTCCCCAGTCGGGGTGGACCGGCGTCTATCTTTGGAAACCCATGTGGTCTTCTTACCGACTGCCTCCATTCACCCCCCAGCCTCCCCACACACTCCTCACCCCCCACATACTACCCTCCCCCACTTACCCCTTCGCCAAGGTCACTCTTAGCAACTTAAGACAATACACTGTACTGCCATAATGCTGTACTGGCCGGATGAATTAACACCTGGACAATAAAATAAACTTAATCTACCCCCCACAAACAACCCCCACCTCGTCTGTCCCCCCACCCCGTCTGCCCCCCCCCCACCCCTTCCCTGTCTGTCCCCCATCTCCCTCCCCCGACTGCCACCCCACCCCTCCCCCGTCTGCCCCCCACCCCTCCCCTGTCTGCCCCCCACCCCTCCCCTGTCTGTCCCCCACCTCCCACCCCTCCCCGCCTGCCCCCCCCCCGACCCCTCCCCCGGTCTCCAATGTCCCCGGTTTCAAGTTTCAAGTCCGGGGTGCGGTGGCAGAGTGGTTACGTCAGAGCGCCTCGAGCCGTGTGACGTCATACCAACGTTACGTGTTTCCGGTCTGAGAAAGCAGTCCTCCTCGCGCCCCTCCGTGTATCCTTGCGCCTTCTGGATCTTTCTGCAGGAAGCGGCAACGTCGCGGTAGACTGCAGCTTGACGTCGCGCCGCAGACATACCGAGAAGGTGCCTATGATGCGGCGAGCGCGATCAGTTGCCGATAAAATTCACCAAACCGGTCCGGTGAATTTTTAGTGAAGGATTTTTGCGGCGCACTATTTGCGAGGCGCGCAGTGATCGCGTTGCTGCGTTAATTGCCTGCATATAAAAGGGGACACCGGGGCTGCGGCGACACAGTGAACCGAGAGGTGACGGGTGTTATTTGGTAACTACAGCGAATAGGACAACGTGGCAACAACCGCAACAGTTTAACCACCACACCAACACTCATCCTCTACAAACAACCGCCTCACAGCACTGTTCGTCATGGCGCTCAAGAGAATCCACAAGGTACTGGAGCCGTTGCCTTGCGCGTGGATAAGCCGGGGTGGGGGGGGTTCCAAGCGAGCGGAGCGCCTGGGTGTGAGGGGCGTGCTACAGGCCGCGTGTTTGAGACGAGCCGAGACGGAAGAGACACAGACGGGGGGGGGCCTAGAGGGACACCGAGAAAGAGACGCCGCAGAGAGAGACACGAGCGAGACCGGGTGGACGCCATCGAGATAACAAAAAAACCAGAACGGGCCAGACCCGATATGGAAGCGATAAAGGAGACACGGGAGTGAGGAAGAGAAAGAAACGACGTCGACATCGAGACGGAGTAACAAGAGACACGGCATGGGAGGGGGACAGACGAGACTAACGACGAAGACACGAGAGAGACGTTGACAGCGGACGAGGGCGGGGTGTGGGAGGGGGTGAAATGTAGAAATAAACCTGACGAGACGGGCAGACACACGACAGGAAAGCGAGGCAGAAGAAAGGACGGAGAGACCGGAGGAATATGGGGACAGACAATAGACGGGGGGTGTACCTTTGAGCGAGGTTGAATAGAGAAATAGATTATCAGGACGATGGGGGGATAGTCGACAGGGAAGCGAGCCCCAGAGCGCGTTGACAACAGACAATGATGAATCATCAGAATTATACAAACACAATCGACACAGACTACATACACCGTATGGACAAGAGCAGAGACAAAAGGACATGCGTGTAGAACAAGAAGAAGCTAAGCGAGGGGGAGAAACAAGAATATGGTGGGGGGGGGGGGGCGTGATGAAAGATGGGGGCGGCATTGAGTCAGGGACGTGGGGCCTAGTACGGGCCCTGGTACGGGCCCTGGTACGGGCCCTGGTACGGGCCCTGGTGGCAGGCCCTGGTGTACGGGGCCGTGACGGGACAGGATTGACAGGAGGACGGGCAGTGTTAGGGGGCCATACGTTGAGTCCATACGCATGGAGGGGGGTTAACCCAAATGCGTACCCTTGCGTATGGGGGGGGGGGTCTACTGACAATGTACGCATAGGAAACGGGGGGTGGGGGTGACTCGTGGAGGCATTACAAGTACTCGAGTTGGACACTGGGGCCCTGCCGTCTCGTCGGTCGGAGGGGCGCCGGGAGGCCACTGGAGCGGTGGGGCCGGGCCCCTTCGTCTTCATCGGAGTGATTCCCAGCGAATGTCGGTCCTAAGGTTTTCCCGTACGCCGTGTCGGGCTCGCGGGATACGTCGCCGCGCTAGGCGGTGCCGGTTTGGGGAATGTGGTGGTGACGGTGACGGGAGGGGGAGGGGGGTGGTGGTGGGTGCGGTTGTGCTGCAGGTCTGGACCGGTTCTGACACATCCCTCGTCACCGACGCGAGCCGGGAATCGATTTCGGGTAGCCGAGTTCACGGCGCAGTGTGTGTGTGTAACCAATGTGTGTGTCATCGGCGCCGTACCTTGACACTGGAAAGCCTTAAAACCGAGCAATGTTTTTTCTGTTCAGGAGGGCCTTGCTCTTCGATCCTGTGGTTTTATACATCGATTACATCTTGTATAGTCGTGAAAGAAAAGCTCTCAAGTCTCACGATTATTTCAGCAAGGGTCCTGTTTTAATTGGGATGCGAGGCCATTTTATGCTTGAACCCGTTTTGCTTTTGTGGGGGGTTGAATGAGCTGCAGTACCCGGAACCAGACAAAACGCGCAGTGCATGACGAGGCATTAAGCACTCCGAAGGCCCCTCGCTCTATGGGGTTCAACAACCCCGCACCCGACTTGGGGTCTGTCCTTTTCTGTAACGTGATCAAGAGCTAAGTATCGTTTTTTTTATCTAGGAGATGATGAAATAAACCCATTGAAGTGTTGATTATTTTTGAAAGGGCGATTTGGAGCACATAACCTAATTTTAATTTCGCACGGTACAAAACATTTACACTGGAACATTTACACCTAAAACAATGTAATTGTAAACAATGCATTGAAATTAACCTGCTGTCTCCCCCCCCTCCCAACCCACTCATGCCCCCCACCCGGCCTCTCCACCAGGAATTAAATGACCTCGGAAGGGACCCCCCCGCGCAGTGCTCGGCAGGACCCGTGGGAGATGACTGTGAGTAGTAGGGACCCCCCCACTATGATAGAGGAGTAGTAGGGACCCCCCCCCCCCACCATGGGAGATGCCCGCCCCCCATTGTCGCGTTAATCTGTCCACATCGGAGTGCAGGTACAATAACTTGCAGCCTCGGGCCCCCCGTTTAAATCCACACTGCTTGCAGCAGCTCCCTTATCCTGGCAGTAACTTAATGATTTGCTTGGACATAAACACGAGGATTATTCTGAGACATTGCGTTCGTGCTTGTGGTCAGGACGGCAATTGTGGTGTTGAAATTTAAAAGTACCCATCTTCCCATAAACAAGGATATCCACGACTAATGTTTGTGCTGGGCAAGAAAAGGGAGCCCTAGGTACTACCATCTGTAAGTCAACCCATACACCATGTCCCGGAAATTTGAACCCCAAAAAAAATTACAAATAACCCCCTCACCAGAATCTGTTAAGAAAACTAGAGACGTAGCAACTCCTTAATATTTAATCTAAAGGAAGCTTTAGAAGTGACAATCAGAAGGGACCGCGAACGGGTCAGCAGAGCTTAAACACTGGCTGAAAATGTTGTCTATGAATACATATATTTGGGGCTAGTGGTGCCTGAGCCTGTTTCCCTGCATTTGCCAAGGACTAGTCGCTGTCTAAAAATAGAAATATTTTTTTTAGTCCAAAGCCAATGGGGCTTCCAGAGAAACTTGGTTTCACAACACAGCTCCTGCTACCTGACAGAAATTGTTCATGCAGATAAAAACCTGTTTATTTGTTTTCTATCCATAACTGCTCGAAAACAACACAATGATTGTTTTAATTGTCTGTCTTTGCTGCAGTGTTCCACTGGCAAGCGACCATCATGGGGCCAGTGAGTATAAACACCGTCGTCATCGCTTTAATTAACATTCATTGGGGACGGGTTCACACAGGATTCTATACTTGGATTGGGGAAAGGGGAGTGCCTGCCTTCGGGTAGCGTAACAAGTGACCCCACACCACTGCAGTGGAGGTTCTTAGTTTAACGTGTAGGCTTTCGGGACCAATATCCATAATACAATTTTTTGGGTTAGATCGCTTAAATATATAAATGTGTCCGTTAAAACCCGCCACCATCCGACACAGCCAACTAGTAAGGGTTGTCGCGTAAACAGAACATGCCAATTCGTCACTAGTTGGTGTGTTGGAGAGCCAAGCCGCAACATTTACAATCTGAGTACGACGTTTCGCCAGTAATTATTACTAGGTTCATCAGGAAACAGCCAGATTGGCTGTCGCCTGATGAAGCTTATAATCTATTGTACAAGTACAATGGACTACAAATAGTTTTAATATAATTGATGAGATCAAATTGGTTACAAATTATTTCAATTGCTCACGATTATCTTTAAGGTTTTTCAGTTCTAAACTATAAACAAATTAATGAGAACCAGTCCTCTGACACGTCTGACTCCATCCCAAAAACCGCCAATGAACGCTTAATGGTGACTGCTTGAACATTTTCGAGAGCCCTTGCCCCCCATTCCTTGTTTTCACTACTCCAGTCCCGATTTACTGCCAGTTCACTTGTCAATCCATCGTGTTTACTCGTGCGCCCTTTGCGACACGTTGGCGTCAATTGCACGTGAAGGCGCCAACTACGTGATTTTGTGCGTTTGAGTGAGCCTCTGTGAACCCAGACGTGCTTTAAATTAATTTCTCTTGAGCATTAATTCACAGGAATGCTGATTTTCTCTGGCTTTTGACGGTCAGTGTGTAATTATGGCTTTTAACTGTTTTCCGGATTCAGGATGTGTGTATAATATGGCTTTCTGCTGCGTAGAACGACAGTCCGTACCAAGGAGGGGTGTTCTTCCTCACTATCCACTTTCCTACAGACTATCCCTTCAAACCGCCAAAGGTGAGTTTCCCATCAGTAAACGCTGGCCCCTCAGCCAGCATTGTTGTGATGAGTAGGAAATGGCCTCAACTTGCAAGGCTACTCTCATGTCTGTTTTATATATTTTTAAGATATCTTCCCAAATTTGTCCCAATTGTGATATTGGTGTCGTGTCAACTACAAGTCTCTTTTTAAGTAGGCGAGAACTCAAGTTACCAGGGTGAGTCTCATTTGCAACCGTGAGCCGGCTCACTAAAATGACAAAAGTAAAACAAATAAAATGAAGTTAATCAATGAAGCAAATAGAAACTGAACAAAAACAAATGTCACATGCGAAATCTAAAATATTGCGCAACCATAAATCAATGTTACACTATAGTTAAATATTAAAACCCACGCACTACAAATCGTGCACGCAACAGTTCATAGAGTACGGTCCATGAAAGCAATGCCGCCCGGTATAACCTCTGTTCCGTCAGTAGGGGGCAGCACTTTCCCATCCAATTTTCCATTGAGTTATCAAACCTAGATTTTAAGTCCAAAATAAGTTCTGAACCACAAATATCGTGTCAGGGGATTGGGCTGAGAATCGTGTTCTGTAAATTTGTGCTCTGTAAATTGATCAGACATACACAAGGCTGTGGTGTTCCTGACCAATGGAGGGGGTGGTGGCATTGTGTTTCTATTTTGTTGGGGTTTTCAGATTCGGAGTTCGCAGTAGCTTGTTACGCGCATGATGCAAGCTTGTAATTGTGTATGTGAGGAAATATATGCGTTGCTTGCAAGTGGAGTGGTGACATAGTGGTTGGCGAACTTTGCTCTGAACCCAGTGAAATGAGTTTGGTTCCAGGCTGCATCGAGTGGCGAGTGATATATAAACCAGTCTTTGGCACCACATTGCCACACCACCCCCCCCCCCCCCCAATTGTGCATCCCTGCAGCCGATATCTCGTGTTGTGCGTGGTAGTCCAATATTGTATGATGTGCTGTATGTAATACTTTAACATAACCCCTGCAAGCAGTAACCTTACAGTGCACCACAATGTTAAATAATAAATGGCGACCTGTGATTTGACGGATTGCATCGATTGAGTGAACTCGAGCGCGATCGTGTTCCCTCTGCAGGTAGCGTTCACGACACGCATATACCATCCAAATATCAACAGTAACGGGAGCATCTGCCTCGACATCCTGAGGTCTCAGTGGTCGCCGGCGCTCACTATCTCAAAAGGTCCGTATCGCTGGGAAGAACGTTTTGCATAGCGATGGCTCCTAGCTGCGTGGTGCTGATGGTGTGGTGTTTAATAATATTGTCTTCGTCGTATTTTTAGCCAATTTTATTCCCACTTCTCAGAGGCGCTGTGTCATTAAGAATTAAAGCAGTCGGATCTCTCACGCGGAGCTGTGCGCATCCCTTCGTGTTTTATTCAGCACAAAGGGTTGATGTTGGTTTATTGATCTTTTGTTGACTTCCTTAAAGCTGCTTTGGAGTGGTTTCACAGAGTGGAAACATCTGTACCTCAGTCTTAACATCCAGTTATTTGGCAGATCATTAGAGATTGCCATAAATGTTTCATTTAGCTGTAATTGCCCGGTACACTTTAATCTGCTTTGCCTTTTAAACTCTGTACAGTGCATACGCGCGGTTTAGTTGAGGGTAACGGCTAGATAGTGGTTTCCTGTGTTTAGAGTTGTGTTTGAAGCTGTGCTTACCATGCGCTCGTGTGTTGTGTCCGTGTGTGCAGTGCTGTTGTCTATCTGCTCGCTGCTCTGTGACCCCAACCCAGATGACCCCCTGGTTCCTGAGATTGCACGAATATATAAAACAGACCGAGATAAGTGAGTACGCGATGCCGGCATACCGCCAGATACTAATGACTATCAGCCATGGTCAATCCACTGCTGGATGGAAGCCTCAAGTCTTTGCTGTTCCCCCATGGTCCCAGAATGGACAACAGTACACACACGTGTGTGTATATATAACTAGTGTGGTTCTTATTTTGCAAAATACGTTTTATGATTAGGATCGTTTTTGTTGTTGAATTATGCATAGCCGTGACATTTTACTCTAATCGAAGGATGTTTAGTGGTCACTCCTGTGGCCCTTTTAAACCTTTTTAAGAGATAGTCGGTAAGAGGCGGAGGGAAATGAGGAAGGTCTTGAGCCTGGACTTAAACAGGGCTGTTAAGTCGACAGCTCGGAAGACTGCATCTTGAAGATGTATTTAATTACTCTGACTGAATCGATAACACATGCCTATTGGTAATGTAATATTCAATAAATACTTGTATAGGCTAGTGTGTTCACCACAGATGCTGTGTACCGTGGCTTTGGTTACATTGTGTTTATCGTGAGCGTTGATTGCCAGCAAGCGGTGACTCTACCCCCTGACGTGGATATCCTGTTTCTCTTCGCAGATATAACAAACTAGCCAGAGAGTGGACGCAGAAGTACGCCATGTGACCCGACGCACGGGCCCCCCCCCACCAAGTCGGCTTCATACCTCCACGTTGTGCACATTTTTATAACTCATCGGTTCTTTCCACCTCCACCGCCCTCCAATTTGAGCCATCCGTCTCTAAAATCACCCCACCCACCCCCCCCTTGACGACGTCTTTCCTCCGCTCAGCCACCCTCCCCAGCGTGTCTTATGTTCTCGTTTGTCTGTTCCGTTGCTCGATTTTGTGTGTATAATATCCCTTCTGTACATTTCTGTAATAAAATGAACAAAGTTTGTCACAATTTTGTTGTAAAATACTTGACGTCTGTCTGTAGAAAAAAATAATAATACAAAAACCCAATAAAGTACAACAGAAAAACCATATGTGGATGTTCTGCGCAATATGCTGGTGTCGTGTGTTCGGTGGGTCTGAATAACCATGAGTAATTTTTCGATTAAAATCGATTCTAAACGGAAAATAATTTTCAGCCCTTTGTTAATCTACTGCTGGATGAATGTGTCACGGAGACTGCCATTTGTCACACTGGCCAGCATGGACAGGTAGAGGAGTGGCCTTTCTAGATGTCCGTGGCTGAATGGAACCGAGGTCGCCAGGTTCATTGCGGAGCGAGATCACCACTGCGACCCCACGTTCACATTTAATTGTGTTTTATGATTGTTTTGAATGTATGCAAATAATACTCTGTTACAATAAGGCTACGAGAGCAAACATTACCATACAAAGTGAGAGGACAGAAATAGTCAAATGGTGGTTGAGTGATGGTGAATCATTGCATGGCTACTCTTGAAAGGGTTACGGAAGTAGCCGAAGCCATAACTTTGGGACACGGCTAATCGAATTTACTACATAAACGACCTCCGTCACAGGGGCAACAGACGAAATTGTTACCAACCGAGATGGGGAAAACTGATGGACTTGATGTGGGCTGGCAGAGCGAATGGGGTTAATTGGGTCACTAAATGTCGTTTCGCTGCTAGAATGGAATGGGTGGCACGTCACGAGTCGCCACAACAGCAGTGAGCGAGAGAGATTTACTGGAAGCACAAGTTTTATTAGCGCACTGGCACAGCTCAAATAAAGTCCTGCTGATTACCAAACACTCGTCCCATAATAAAAAAATGTTGCTGTGCATTTCACACCTGATGACGATTGCTTGTGTTGCAGTCGAAACGTCGTGAGAATTTTTATTGTTTTATATTTGTATTTTATTATTTCCCTTCTACGTGACTTTACCGAAAGAACCAAGAATATGAATCCCTGCAGTCACGAAAGCTTTAAATCAAAATTTACTCGTACCATTGTTCTTATTCCCGGTGATTGCATTGAGACGGAAGGAGGAATGCATGGATGAGCGGACACAACATTTGCATGCTTGGACATGCCCTGGCTTGTGTGGGCGACACGAACAATGGACCAGCATCCTCAGGAGCGGGCTTGATAGGACGTGGTTGCGACAATTGCCCGCAACTGGTTGCAAAGACGTCCGCACATGAGCGAAATCGGTTGCATGCAACTTTGTAGATACGTCTACATAGACGCAGTTTGGTCGAATGCAACCAAGGTGCGCATCTGGTTGCACATAGAAGCGATTCATCGGTTGCATGCAACCGAGCTGCGACGAACTTTCAAGCAACCGATGGCTCAGGATTGGCTCCGCCTCTACCCCCCCGCCCCCCTCCTACCCACGTGACCTCCAGTTGTTGAAACCTAAGGATCTGGATCACAGTGTACGCGGGAACGCGCGTAGCTTGGGGCTTGCCCGGGCAGTGCAGCAGTAGAGATCCGAGGGCAAGGCAGGGTCAGAGGGCAAGGCAGGGTCAGAGGGCAAGGCAGGGTCAGAGGGCAAGGCAGGGTCAGAGAGGGACCAGGGCAAGCTGCGGGGCTAGGACCCAACTGCGAGAAGGGCAAGGACTGGGCGAAGGGCAGAGCTGGGAAAGACAGCGATATAGAACGAGGAGGGCTGATCTCATAGCAAGGCTGTGAAGAGAGAAGGGCAGGGTTGTGTACAGCGAAGGGCACGTCTCGCGAGAAGAGAAGGGCATAGCTGGGCAGGCGAGGGGCAGGGCCGTGGTTGCGGTGCATTCTCCACCGCTCGAACTTTTCCCGCCGATTCTTCTCGGCGCGATATTTAGTGTCAACACGACTCTTGTCGAACTTGGCGCGAGTTGTAGTCGGTATGAGGCGAACGTTTGTGTTGTGGTAGTGGTTGGTGTTGGTTAGTGGTGGTGGTTAGTGATGGTGGTGGTTAGTGGTGGTGGTTAGTGGTGGTGGTGGTTGTAAGTTGTGTTTTGTAATCGGGATTTGTGAGGAGCTGGCGTGCCCGGGCGATGTCGCGACTCAAGCGCGGGGCGCGGGTAAGACTCAACTCCTGTGTCACGCATGTCTCACGCATGTTTCACGCATGTTTCACTCCTGTGTCACGCATGTTTCACTCCTGTGTCACGCACGTCTCATGCACGTCTCACGCATGTTTCACTCCTGTGTCACGCATGATGTATGTCTCGGGCACGTCGCAAGGCAATCGCCATAGATATCAAATATTAAAAAAATACTTTTTTTTAAAACACGCTTTTATGAATTGTACTGTCGTAGTTGCCCCTCCCCCTGCCCCCTTCTCCCATCGCCCCTCCCCTCCTTCCACATCCCCCGCCCCTCGGCGTGGCTCCCCTAGGCTTGCCGTGACGTCAGGGATCGTGGTGATTTACAGGCAACGTGAGTTGAGCGTGGATAATTATAGCCGTAAAGAAGATCGTTTTAAAAATTTATATTTTTAATGATAGAATATAGTATTGTCATCAGTATGACATAGCTATACCAAGTTTGCAGTCGATACCACATTGGGAAGACGGTTGAAATTGAGTTACAAGATTTGAGGATACGACAACAGACAGTTGAGTTAAATAAAAGCGTGTAAAATGTTAAAACATATTCATTTCTTAATTTTAATGTTAGATTATGGTCTTGTCATCAGTATGACATATCTATACTAAGTTTGCAGTCGATAGCCCATTGGGAAGTTGGTCAAAATTTAGTTACAATATTTTTTGAGGATACGACAACAGACGGAGTGAGTTAAATAAATAAAGCATGTAAATAATAAAAGGGAAAGTTGTGATTATGTGTGTCTGTTCAAAATGTTTAGCGTACTTCCCAACATGCAACAAACTTTCAATTTGCCATGTGGGTACTTTCCAGACTGTACACCATGCAAAAATTATAAAAATATACTTTTTTGTGGGGTGGGGGGGGGAGCTCAATAATGCAGAGATTTTGTTGCACGGCAAGTGAGCTGTGACGTCACATCTGTCATGTGACCCGCGCATGTGGAAGCGTAACGCATTGTAGTGGAGTGGTTAGCGCGCTGCACTACGAACCCGGCGACCCGAGTTCGATTCCCGCTCACGGCCACCACCGCTGACGATTATTTGAACCGGTCCTGGGCCTCCCCAACGTCGACTCAGCCTCAAACGAGTAACTGGTGTGGTGTGTGAACATCGCCACTGGGGAGACAAAGGCGGCCGGGCGTCGTGAATCCAAGTCCCGGGCGAAGCCGGGTAGTAAAGCTGGTACTGTATATGTCACGTGTCACGTTTCGTTCGTCTGCCCGTGTTGTGTGTGTGTCTTACGTGCCTGCCCGTGTCACATGTCTGTGTCGTGTCACTGCCTGATGTCTTTCTCACGTGTCTGCTTGCCTCACGCCATGTCCCATGCATCCGTCTGTGTCTCATGCTCGTCTCACGTGTCACTGCGTCTCATGCCTGTCCCACACATGCCGTGTCTCTGTCTCATGTGCCTGCCTGTGTCGCATGCCTCACTCGGACTACATGTCACGTGTCGCTGTGTCACGTCTCGTGTGTCTAACGTGTGGGCGACGTCATGTCTCACCTGTGCGCTTTTGTCACCCGCTGTCCACAGCCCACCAACAAGGCGGAAGGCGTTCAGAAGATATCGGCCTTCTTCGGCAAGGTACGTCGCAGCAAGGATGGGCTCATGGACACACCCACACACGTTGACTGAGTCCAGACAACCCTGCCTGCAAGCCCATTTTCATCCGATGAAGCAGAGTTGAGCCTGGTGATTTACTTGGATGGGAGACTGCCTTGGAATACTAGGTGTTGTAGGCTTGGGCTGCGAGGTGGCCAAAAGATGGCAGTACAGCAATGGATTCTTGAACATGTTTGTGCAGAGCTTTCATAGCTCTGATCGTGCAAATGTGTGGCCCACTGAAGGTGTTTGTAACATTCGGCCCCTGACCAAGGAGAAGGTTTTCCTTACCGCTGCTTTACTGTCTCTCTCTCTTTCTGACGTCGACAGAAGCCGAGCGGAGCAGCAGAGCTGAGCGCGAACGCCACCACGACGCACGGCCTCTGTGTGCAGAGCAAGCCCGGAGTCGGGGACGGCGTGGGGAAGGCATCCTCGTCGGCACCAGCGGACGATTCGGATGATGACGTGATGTTCATTCCGCACGACGAGGTTCTCATTCCGGACACCCCCGAGCGAGACTGCGTGCCGGGGACGCCCGTACGGGCCGTCGGCAGGAGGCCAGCTGTGGTGGGCAGGGGGGCAGCGGGCGGTTGCTCGGTGGCCCGCGCTGAGCGTCAAGACGGAAAAGCAACGCGGCTAAGCAAAACCAGTGAGAGCCCTGCTGTTTCTGCAGAGATGCCTTTTCTTTCTTTCGTATCCGGTAACATTCTGCTGCTCGACAAAGCCGTCTTCCAGTGTTTTCCACTCTTCACAATCTCTTGCCAACTCCATTCTTGTGCACTCCAGATATTCAAATATTGTCCCACCATCTCATTTCCTGTCTATTTCCTCTTTTCCATTGGCCTCTAGTCTGTAAGAATTAATTTGAATCGATGCGTCATTACGTCCCACATTTGCCTTGAGATGTCGCGACGTGCCAACGCGACACTAATCTAAATTTCTGTCTGATTTGTACAGTTGTTCTCCTTTCAGGAAACACATGCTATTTTTATCTTGTGCAATTCTGAGTTTGTGCGTGTGGGTGCGCGTGTGTGTGTGTGCACGCTCGCGCTCTGCAGAGCTGAAGAGCGTGGACAGCCGAGCGGCGGTGCCACTACCAGGGACGTCCAAGCGGCTGGCACCAAGTCCCGACGTGGAGTTGAACACGAAGCGGATCCGGCCTACAATTCAGCCGACCCTCTCCGAATGTGTGCCAATTGACTCTAACTCAGAACCTCCAGCGCCGGCTGAACAAGCACAGAATCCAAGGTCAGGTAAAGAGGATTCGGCTTTATCAGCCGTATTGATCACAGGCAAGTCGGATTTCTCCCTACAAGATGGGACCGAGAAAGAGAACTCACAGGACGCAGTGAACCTGCAGCCTCTGTGCCCGGCCTGGAGTAGCTCGGTGAACCTGAAGCCCCTGTGCTCGGCTCTGGCTGAAGTGGAGCACAGCCCTGAGGAGGGCAAGCACCACCCAGGAGAGGAAGCGAGAAGGAAGATGAAGAGTGGCGCTGTCTTAAGTCAACTAGGGCCCAGGGAGGACACGAACTCTGCAGTAGTTGCTGCTGGTGCTGCTGCTGATCCACTTGTGCGGAACAGGAGGAGGGCATGTGTTGGCGTCAGCCATGTTGGGGGTGGTGTTATGAGTGGTGGTGATGATGGTGGGAAAGGTGGTAATGGTAGAAGCGTTGATGATGGTGACACTGGTGGTGGTGAGAATAGTGGTGGTGGTAACGGTGATAGCAGGGCATTGAGTAGTGATGGTAATGGCAAGCTTGGAGGTGAGAATAGTGGTGACCGTGTTGTTGACCGTAAACGTGATGGTAGTACTAATGGTGATGGTCATGATGGCAGTGGTGGTGGTGTTGGCAGTGGCAACGTAGGTAGTAATGGAGGTGGTGAGAGATGCGGTGATTCTGGTGGCGGTGCTGGTGGTGGTAACAGGGATATTCCAAAGCCTCCCAGCCATGAGGCTATCACGCGGAGGGAATTGTCACAGGATTTTCCAGAAGATGAACTGAGCCCAGACATCCTGGATGCGTTCCTGCAGGAGAGCTTCACTGTGGAGGAGAATTCGTGAGTTCCATTTCAATCACACCCTCAAATAAAGGCACAATCCAAAAAAACATCCGGCTCTCACAGATCGGTTACCTAGATTATTTTTACTGGGATATAGAACACACGTTTTAATCTTTGTTAATCATAGTATAGAATTTAACATGATGGTCAAGGATGTCATTGTGCCAGTCGCGATGTTATTTGGGTGTTATAGTGGCATAAAATTGTATTTAATGAGGTATCCAGCGAGCTCAGATGTCGGAGCGCTGCAGGGGGACCACACGAGCCTGGGATCGAACCCGCGGAGCAGCTTTTGATTAAACCGGGGTTTTGTGTTGCACCCATCTATATTGGTGGGTGGACAGCATCGGGAGGGATTTAAGAAACTTGACCCATTGATTCATCTCCTGTACCGGGAGATCGAAGCGAAGACCTCTGGATTGTAAGGCCAGTTTGCCAACAATTATACTCTAGCAGCACTCTGTGTATAAGTAATCATTAGTTATTCACGATTAACCTATTAACCTATGGGGTGCCACGGTGGCGAGATTCTAACAACCTTGCCTGCTATACATTTACGCGACATAAACCACTTCGTTGAGCTATCATTTGTGGCCAGGTTGCTGCTGAAAAAGAACTACATAGCGCAGTGGGCCTTAACCTGACAAAATATAAATTGTTTAAGATAATTTATTATCGCGTCCGCAGCTCTGAGGAGAAGGTGGCGGCCCTGCAAGCACTGCCACGGCCAGAGCGCCGGCGCCGCAGAGGGGAGCTGCTGTGTGAGGGAGCGTACAACCGCTACCGCGTGGCGGCGCTGCGTGACGTTCCGCTCGGGGCCTGGCGCAGCGAGAGGCACCTGAGCCTCACCGCCAACCCCTCCGGCGGCGCCAGCCTCACCTGCGTCCTCAAAGACGACTGGCAAGTATCTCTCCTGTTGGTCTCGTATTTTGACAGCCATACAATTTGGACCCCGGGGTCAAAATACATTGACATGCATTGCGTGTATCGAGAGGGGTGGATATATGTTTTGTATCCCAGTCTCCACCCCCTGGTGTCGTGGAGTGTGCACCTGTGATCGTGTCTCCACGGGTTCTATATTTAATCTCCTGGTTAAATAACGGACACCGCCTGACTGGACCGCGCGACCCTGCAGGGCGCTGGCTCCAGTAAGCGTGGGGGACGTGCTGCACCTGGACGGCGCTGTAGAGGTGCCACCAAGGGGCGGAGAGGAGGGAACCGGCGCCAGCGCGACAGCGGCGGTGCTGGAGGTGACGAGTGACGCCGGCTTCGTGGTCGTGAACCCTGACCTCCTCCTGTCGGGCACCACCGTCGCCAACGGCATCCGCTGCCCTCGCCGGGCCGTGCTGTCGGAGCGCTTCAAGGTTGAACTTTAACTTCTTCCGCATCGTACGTAGCCGATCGTGCTAGACGGAGGTGCGGGGTGCGCATCGCATATCTGTCAACCCATACGGTTTACCCGTTTTCTTGTACAGTTGTTTCAATATGGGCAAACATTTTTTGTCTATTTGTTTGTGTTTCTCCCTTGTGATGGGACTTTATAGGATGAATATTGAGATTTATAAGGGCATGGGGTGACCAATAAGGTCTGTAATAAGGTGGGCACTGATAAGGGGTTGACAGGTATGGCATTGCATCGCCCTCGCTTGGCAACTGAGCCGTGCCGAGTCAGCCTGGCGCGGCTCAAAGAGTGGCCCGGTTGTTTCTTCACTTCCGAGGCCGCCCCGCACCGCTGGCATCACAAGTGACGAAGGAGTTGAGACGCGTGTAGATGACGTCATGACGCCGTGTGCTCACAATGTATTGCCTGAGATCCACACTCAATGCGTCATTCGCTTGACCTTTGGCCTTGCTTAGCCCCGAGTCAGATATGGATGTTTTATGAGGCCAGCGTATCATGGTTCTGGCTCAGCTCGGCAGACAGCCCATGGAAAACTATTACTGTGAGGGCCCATTGCTGGCTTGGCTCAGATGTACCACTGGAAAATGTTTGTTATATGCTACAGGGGGGATCCTTTTCTTTGTCCGTTGAGCGGTACAGGGCGGCGGAGAGTGGGGCACGCGGCAGATGCTGCTGGGCACACTGTTGCACGAGGTGTTCCAGAGAGCCGCGCTGCAGCGAGACTTCTCGGATGCTGCGCTGAGGAGCGCCGCCTCCACCACCCTCGCGCAGCTCCAGCACCTCGCTGAGATGTAAGCACGCACGCATGTACGCCTTCGTCACCGTGCTCGCACTCGCGCAGACTGGCATGCACTGATCATACGGGCATACTCGCGCACACACACTTGTGTACCAATCTGCACAGGTCTACAGGAACATGCTCAGGTAAGTGTATATTCATGCACAGATTTATATATATACATTCGCACACACGGGTGTTATAGCGCATGGATGTGTCCAGGTTTTTTTTGCACTTGCACACGCGAGTGTATATTTATATTCGTGCTTATGAACTCACGTGCCAAGAGATCACATGTAAAGCCATTATCAGACTGTTAGTGCAAGTGCTGTTAGCGAGCACCTATGAAGGCCGACACTGCACACGAGGGGGGTGGGTGGCAAGTACCAAAACCTGGCCATCTTTGCCTCCCCACTGCCGATGTTTACACATCACACCAGGTACTAATTTTTAAGGCTGATTCGACCGAGGGGAAGCTGAGGACCGGATCAGATATTCGTCACCGATGTTGTTCATGAGTGGGAATCGAACGCTGGTCGTCGGGTTCATAGCACAGTGCGCTTACCACTTTGTCACTCGCACGCAAATGGATGGACGCACATAAACAAGCTTACACACACACACACACGCGTGATGCTCTGGTGCAGGTGCAAGCTGGGCGTGTCGCAGGCAGAGCTGCTTGGGGAGATGGAGGAGTACTTCTCGGCCATTGGCCGCTGGGCGAGTCGGTGGCTGGAAGGGGGCCCGGAGCCCAAGTCGGCCTCTGACGGCCTTCACATGCAAATCAAGATGTACGTGGAACCTGGGATGTGCGCCGGCTCGTTCGAACTCTGCCCACGAATCGCACGCACCGATCGTTACTCGCACTCATCGATCATTGTTCACACTCACTCATCATTTACTCACACATTACTCACTCCCACACTCACACTGATCATTACGCACACTCACTGATCAGTATTCGCACTCTTTAAAACTCGCCGATGATTACTAACACGCTCACTGAGCACTCCTCACAGTCACTCACTGATCATTACTTTCACTCACTCTGTCTTTATGTCTGTGCATTTTGATACATTTGTGCATCTCTTTGAGTGTGTTTGCCCATGCCTATGCTTGCACGTCGTCCGCATGTGTGCATGTCAGTGTCTGCACGTACTGGTGCTTGCGTATATACGTGCGTGCGTGTGCGTGCGTGCGTGCACCCGCAGGACCGGAGAGGCCGATGCCAGCGCGTGCACGGTGTCCGTGCGCCACCTCGGGGACGTGGAGGAGAGCGTCTGGTCCCCGCGTTTTGGCCTCAAGGGCAAGGTGGATGCCATGGCGACCGTGCGCATTCACCGCCGGGCGCGTTGCCACGCCAAAAACAGGGCCGCCGCCGCCCCCCCCGGAAAGGTCCACGGGCGGGGAAACGAGGAAATTGTCCGCACGGTGCCGCTGGAGCTGAAGACGGGAAAGGAAAGCAACTCCATCGAGCACAGGGCGCAGGTGAACCCTTGCTTTGGTGAAGCAGGCTGCCAATGAGACCATGACTAAACTCAACAATAAACTATTTTTTATTTACTAGGTAAGGCCTACTTAGCTGTAAATAGCTTTTTTCTTTTAAAAGCTACCTGGCCACAAATGATAGTTCAACGAAGTGGCTTATCACGTGGACATTTCTAGCAGCCAAATACTCTTAAGACGCAAACGTGGGTCACCAAAATGACAAAAGCGACAAAACAAAGCGCTAACAACGTTGCAGAGAGATATTGTGGGCGACTCTTGGCAGTCAGCTGGGGGGTGCGGAGACAGGGACGACGTCGTTGTTACCAGCGTGCACATGGTGGTGGTTTTCCCCGTGCCAGGCATGCCGACAATGAGCGTGTAGTCCCAAGACAGCAGCGCACGCTTCATCGCCTGCCTCTGGGGTCGGTTGAGACCTGAGAGCACAGATGCACGGGGACAGCGCAGATCCGCAATTCTCATCCCAATTACAATTTGCACCTGTTGACTATTTCCTCTTTGGCATGTGTCCCCCGCTTGTGTGAGCTCTGTATGTGTGTACCGCCCTTTCTCCATGCATGTCTGTCCTGGGCCATCGTCTTCACGTCTACTCACTGCCTGTTGGTCTCCGCCCTGGTGCTTCCACGTTCACCTACTCCTTCCGAAGTGGCTTTCCTCTCTTGTTGCGGCACATCCTAGCCGCCTACAAGCGGGACACCTGTGTGTGTGTGTGCGCTGCAGAGTCGAAATGGGACAATCATTCGACTAAGCCGATTTATAGTTAAGAATCGTAATCGACTACTTTTCTGTGGTCCATTGCTCGGGCCCATTTAAATTCTCGCCCATGATGATGATTCCTTTGACTTAAAAATACCTGGCCATCACCTCCCGTCCAGCGGCACAACTGAGAAACAGACGTGAGACTTGTTTCGTCAAACTATTTTAGTGTTACTTGACGAATCGGAGAGACGAGCTCTGCTGTAGAACGAACAGCTCTCCCGGTGGTGCTGTACACGCTGTTGCTGTTGTCGTGTAGGTGGTGCTGTACACACTGTTGCTGTTGTCGTGTAGGTGGTGCTGTACACGCTGTTGCTGTTCTCGTGTAGGTGGTGCTGTACACGCTGTTGCTGTTCTCGTGTAGGTGGTGCTGTACACACTGTTGCTGTTGTCGTGTAGGTGGTGCTGTACACACTGTTGCTGTTGTCGTGTAGGTGGTGCTGTACACGCTGTTGCTGTTGTCGTGTAGGTGGTGCTGTACACGCTGTTGCTGTTGTCGTGTAGGTGGTGCTGTACACGCTGTTGTTGTTGTCGTGTAGGTGGATGCTGTACACACTTGCTGTTGTCGTGTAGGTGGTGCTGTACACGCTGTTGCTGTTGTCGTGTAGGTGGTGCTGTACACGCTGTTGCTGTTGTCATGTAGGTGGTGCTGTACACACTTGCTGTTGTCGTGTAGGTGGTGCTGTACACACTTGCTGTTCTCGTGTAGGTGGATGCTGTACACACTTGCTGTTGTCGTGTAGGTGGTGCTGTACACGCTGTTGCTGTTGTCGTGTAGGTGGTGCTGTACACGCTGTTGCTGTTGTCGTGTAGGTGGATGCTGTACACACTTGCTGTTGTCGTGTAGGTGGTGCTGTACACGCTGTTGCTGTTGTCGTGTAGGTGGTGCTGTACACGCTGTTGCTGTTGTCGTGTAGGTGGATGCTGTACACACTTGCTGTTGTCGTGTAGGTGGTGCTGTACACACTGTTGCTGTGGTCGTGTAGGTGGTGCTGTACACGCTGTTGCTGTTGTCGTGTAGGTGGTGCTGTACACGTTGTTGCTGTTGTCGTGTAGGTGGTGCTGTACACGCTGTTGTTGTCGTGTAGGTGGTGCTGTACACGCTGTTGCTGTTGTCGTGTAGGTGGTGCTGTACACGCTGTTGCTGTTGTCGTGTAGGTGGTGCTGTACACACTCTTGACGCAGGAGCGCTGGGGCGACCCCGGCCTCGGGTTCCTCCTCTACCTCAAGTCGGGCGGCATGCACCCCGTGTCGGCCTCCCGTGTGGACACGCGTGGTAAACAAAGACAAAGATCACCCTCCCGTATGGTCTTAACAGACTTAGGGCAAGTGCTGTTTGCGAGCACCTATGAAGGCTGGCACGGCACACGAGGGGGTGGGTGACCAGCATCAAAGCCTGGCCATCTTTGCCTCCCCAGTGGCGATATTAACACACCGCGGCCAGCTTATTTGAGGTTGAGTCGATCACTGCTACACACACGCACAGATGTGTCCAGCTCTGTGTCAGTCCACTGCTGGATAAAGGCATCTCCACACCATGTTGGTGGTTGGGGTTGCTTGACTATACTTCACCACGCTGGTCAGCGTTGGTAGGTGAAGACATTTGATTAATATAGGTTTATAACAACGTAGCATTCTCCGGGTCGTTGTTGTCATTTATATTTCACGTTGCTCAACTCTTCCACCCCCGCCTACCCTCTTGTCGTTTGTTCACGGCGGTCGTCGCGCCGCGCGTTTCTTCAGAGCTGATCAAGCTGCGCAACCAGCTGGCGCACAGCCTGGCCAACGGCGTGTGGTGGCCGCCCGGGACCGCTGCCGACGGCGCAGGCGCTGGAGGGAGAAGGAAGGAGGAAGAAGATCGCCAAGAGCCACGGCCGGCGCCGCTGCCCGAGCCAATCGCCGAGATGTTCACCTGCCGCAACTGCTCCCAGCTGGGCAACTGTGCCGTCTACCACAGGTGACGGGGCCTACAGACCGCCCCGTGGGCGCCACCGTGGAGAGATGCTAACTACCTCGCCTGGTATGCAGGAGGTCGCGGGTTCGATCCCGACCCTGACGCCTGCATATTTGGAGTTTGCGTGTTCTCCCCGTGGTCGCTTGGATTTTTTATTCGGGTCCTCCGGTTTTTCCCTCCACATTTAGAGTATTTGGCTGCTATAAATTTGCGCGTGATAAGTCACTTCGTTGAGCTATAAATTGTGGCCACTTCTGAAAGAAAGCAACATGTCCCAGTGGGCCTTAACTGGTAAAATGCAAACAAAAACCCGTGGGGCGGCAGCCTCGCCGGTGGCCGTGCAACGAAATCGTAGGTGGGATAGTCGAGAATCGTATGTTGTCACCCTGTAGCTTCGGGTGGAGAAACAGCGGCGCACGGTGGTTAACGCTCGCCGCACTGACAAACCCATCAACCTGAGTTCGATTTCTGGCCTCGGCTAACACCGGTGGTGAGCGATATCTACAACGGTCGCCTGGCCCAATACCAATGCCAATTCCCGCCATTCGCCACTAAGTAACGGTGACGTCACTACGGTGCCTGTGCCAAGCCAGGTGCATTTTGAGGCCACGTGAAGTGTCAAAGGCTCGCTGACGGAAGGTCACAGGACAGACTGAGGTGCCATGGGTTGACTGACTGACATGACTGGCAGATGCACCAGTCTTCTGGCTCCCCCCTTCCCCAACCAGCACTGACCAGAGTAGTTAAGCACAGTCTGGCCGTAGGCCCCCTACGCCCGCTGGCCGTGTAAGGGACGTTGCTGTGCCACTGGCAGGGCGGTGGAAGAGGAGGCGCGTGGATCGAGCGACGCCCCGGCCTCCTCCTCGTGGCCCGTCGAGTTCGTGTCGCTGCTGGCCGAGCGGACGCAGCACCTGGGCCGCGCTCACCTGCGCTACTTCTCGCGCTGGTACTTGCTGTGCCTGCTGGAGGCGCAGACCGAGCAGTGCAAGGACGGCCGTCACAACCTGTGGGTTCTGTCACCGCACGAGAGGTGCGTACGTGCGTCCTTCACATGTGGTGTTGTGACTGACTGCAGATGTAACCGCGTGTGCGCGAGCGTGTATGCGCGTGTGTGTATGTGGGTTCTGACGGGTTGTGTTGTCTTTGTGTGGTTGTTGTTGGTGTGTGTGTGTTTGGCGAGCTATGTGGTTATCGTTGTGCCTGATTGTTGATGTATGAGACCAGCCGTCTCTGGCTGTTGATGTGTATGACGGGTCGCGTGGTGTGTGCGGTACAGGTAGGAATACAACTACTGCATTGGATGTGATTGGTCGTGTGGTTGTGCGTGGTTGTGTCTGGTTGTTGTGTGTCGTTGTTGGTATGTGTGCCCGAACGTGTGGCAGTACAGGCGGCTCCAAGGCCACTGCGTGTGTGATTGTTGCGGAGTGTGACTGTGATTGTACTTTGTGGTGTGTCGTCGTCTGGTGTGTACGCTCATAGTATTATTGTGCGTGGTGTCTGGTTGTTGTGAGCTGTGTGCACTCGCGTGTGGTGGTTGGCCGTGGTTGTTGACGAGTGTGACGGAATGCTTGGCGTGATGCAGGCAGGCGCAGGGTCTCTGCGTCTGTGATTTGACGCTGCTGGGCCCGGCCGTGGCCACACCAGACGGACGCTTCTTCACCCAGCGTTTCCGGCGCCGGGGACCGCAGGGAGGATGGGGGGCAGCAGGGCTCACGCCGGACCTGGAGGGTCAGGGGTCGGCCCCCCAAGGCTGCGTCGCCGTCGGCGATCGAGTGATCGTGAGCGGCAAAGACCCCGCCACCACAGCCATCGCCACGGCCACGGTGTTGTCCGTCACCAACGAAGAGATTGAGTGCCAGGTTGACCGGTGAGGCTCTTTCGAGTTCAACTCGGGAGTTTGTGTAAAGCCGAGAGTTGTCTCCGAGTGCTTGGCTTTCGTTGTTTCTTGTCGTCGTCTCATTGCCGCTTGTGCTGGCCCAGGGACCTGGGGAGGTTCGGAACGGCCTTCTTGTTCAGTCTGGACGTGGACGAGAGCTTCTCGGGTTCTGTGGACACTCACCTGGGGAACCTTTCTCGCCTGCTGAGTAACACCCCCGCCAGGTATGCACTCTCATAACTGTACACAGACACTCCTTGGGCAACCCCATCGGCAAACACGCATGCACACAGCTGTGCATGACCACCGATGCAAATACCGGTCCATATGCACTGAAACGCACAGACATGCATGGACACAGGCATAGATCCAGATACCTCGTACGAATACACACATCTGGACAGACTCATGGCTACATACACCTGTACACACGCACTGACACACGCACACATACACTTGTAGTCACCCACACTTGTATATGTATATGCCCACTGGCACCTGCATGTATGTTAATATCCACTGGCACCTGCATGTATGTTAATGCATGTGAACATGAGTGAACATGTTTGTGCGTGCGTGCGTGTGTGGGTGAATGTATGTTTGATTCCTACTTACGAGCAATAACAGTGGTGAATATCTGAGCCGGTCCTGGGCCTCCCCTTGGGGGAACAAAGGCTGCTGGGTGTGGTGTTAGCCAGCCACTCTCTTGTGTGTCACGCCTGCCTTCATCAGTGCTTGCTAACAGCACTTGCCCTGAAACTATGTTGAGGCTATAAGGAGGATCTTTGTCTTGATCAGTGCCAAGCTGCGGGAGCTCGTCATCGATCTGAAAAAGCCCGAGTTTCTGGAGCGACTGAGCGACGTTCTACCGGTTGACGCCAAGGCCACGGTGGCACAGATCCTGAAGGGTACGCACAACAATTAGGGGAGTGGGCAGAGATGGGTGGGGTGGTGAGTGGCATATCTGGGGAGGGGGGCGTGGGGGTGGGTGGTACGTGTGGGGAGTGGGGGTGGTGGTACGTGTGGGGAGGGGAGGCTCGGGGGTGGGTGGTACGTGTGGGGAGGGGGGGGCGCGGCGGTGGGTTGTACCTGTGGGGAGGGGGGGGGCGGGGGGTGGGTGGCACGGCTCCTAGAAGTTGGTGCTGTCAGGGGAGTGATTCGGGCTGCCTGGGTTGTGGTGTCCTGTGACAGGTGGTGCAACTGTAAACAAGCACACAGCCTGTGTCAGGGCCACTGCTCATTTAGCCATACAGGGCATGCTTGTGTGTGTGTGGAGGGAGGAGGGTGTGATCTGTGTGGGTGTGTGTGGCTTCGTGTGTGTGCTGCGCTACGAACCCTGCGAACCGGGTTCGATTCCCACTCACGGTCAACACCAGTGACAATTATCTGAAGCCGTGTGTTTTGTACGTGCCTAGGTTGGATGTTGCTGTACAGGTATGTGTGGAGGGTGAGTGTGAGCCACATGGGTGTGTGTATGTAGGATGGATGTTTGATCTAAATGTGTTAGGTGGTTATCCACTAAGTGTACGTGTGTGTTTAGGGTGTTGTGTGGTCTGTCCCCTCTGCATACACGTGGGTGGGATGAGAATTGCGGATCTGCGCTGTCCCCGTGCATCTGTGCTCTCAGGCCTCAACCGACCCCAGAGGCAGGCGATGAAGCGAGTGCTGCTGTCACGGGACTACACGCTCATTGTCGGCATGCCTGGCACGGGGAAAACCACCACCATATGCACGCTGGTAACAACGAGGTTGTCGCTGTCTCCGCTCCCCCCAGCACAGACAGCCCTGGCGGCTGACTGCCAGGAGAGCCGCCCACAATGTCGCTCTGCTTCGTTGTTAGTTCTTTGTTTGACTGCTTTTGTAATTTTGGTGACCCAGGTCAACTTGGCTCCTGCGAGAAATTTCCATGTGATCAGCCACTTTGTTGAGCTATCATTTGTGGCCATGTCGCTTCTGAAAAAGAGATATATAGCTTAGTGGGCCTTACCTGATAAAAAAAAAAACATAGTTTAGTTTATCATAGCATCTGTGGGCTGTGTGAAAGGGAATGGCCGGGGCTGTTCGAAACGAAGTCACGGGGCCAGGTGAAATCGATTCGCGGGCTCATTTCGTGGACCACAACTTCACTTCCCCCCCACCCTTGGCGTCGCGGCCTCGGCTGGCGACGATCACATCGAAGTCGCGCCGTGTGTGCTTCCCCCCCGCCTCTCCCCAAAACCGCGGGCATGCGAGCAGGTGCGCATCCTGCACGCGTGCGGCCACAGCGTACTGCTCACGAGCTACACGCACTCGGCCGTCGACAACATCCTGCTCAAGCTCGCGCCGCACCGCGTGCCCTTCCTGCGGCTGGGCCGGCCGGCCAAGGTTCACGCCGGCGTGCACGCCTTCACCGAGGAGGAGCTGTGCCGGCAGCACGACGTGCGCACCCCCGAGCAGCTCCAGCAGCTCCACGATGGACAGGTGAGGTGGCCCCGTGCTCGGCGTTCAACGTTGGCCGATGCGTGCGTAACCTTCCTCGGCAGATCTCGTCACCGCTTCTCGGATGTTAAGTGAAGTTGAGCACGGTTCAGTACTTGGGTGGGAGGAACTGCCCTGGAGTACTCGGTGCTGAGGGTTGTAGCTGGGGGGGCGATTGGTCGGTGAGGTCCAGCCCCCCGTGCGTGTTTCTCCGTGTCCGTGAGAAACTGGACCGTACCGCAGAGCGACCGACGAGCCCTGCCGCTGGTGCTCTACAATGGCCGCGGCTGACCAATCACAGGACGAAACGCGCAGTGCTGTTTAGTCGTTCGCGCGTGTGCCGTTCGGTTGAGTCGTCACAAAAAAAAGGATATTTGATTAATAACTCTAGTGCAAGGATGGAGTGAATGTCAAGTCCCTGTGGGGTGACGGACGGCGGTGCGTGTGGTGCTGCGTGCCTGTGGTGTGCGCTGCAGCGCGTGGTGGCCACCACGTGCATGGGCCTGCGCCACGCGATCTTCTCGCGCCGCGTCTTCGACTTCTGCATCGTGGACGAGGCGTCGCAGATCGGGCAGCCCGTGTGCCTGGGCCTGCTGCTGCACGCGTCGCGCTTCGTGCTCGTCGGAGACCACCACCAGCTGCCCCCGCTCGTGCTCAACCCCCGCGCCAGGTGCCTGCCTGCGTGGGTTGCTGCGTGGGTGTGTGTAGATCAGGGTGCGCGTGTGCTTGCGCTGGACTGCATTAGCTTATAGCGCCGTGCTCTTCTGCCGTACGTGCGTGCGTGGGTAGGTGTGTACACGTGTGTGTGTGTGCGTGAGGGCACGTGCACCTTGTGGCTTGACGACCCTACACGAGTGGGCGCGGAGTAATATACCTCCATGTGTGCTGTGCGCGGCAATGCATCGCTACACACGTGGCAACGTATCTCTGCGTGCGCTGCGGTGCCG
Organism: Lampetra planeri; assembly: GCF_965212315.1. Taxonomy (NCBI): domain Eukaryota; kingdom Metazoa; phylum Chordata; class Hyperoartia; order Petromyzontiformes; family Petromyzontidae; genus Lampetra; species Lampetra planeri. The sequence continues at coordinate 1,220,000 of NC_136115.1, forward strand.
TCTCGCAGGGCCATGGGCATGGACGAGTCTCTCTTCAAGCGTCTGGAGTGCCACGCGGAGGCTGTGGTCTATCTCAACCTGCAGTACCGCATGAACAGGTGCGGGGGTGCTGCACACTCACTCCCACATCCGCTCACCATCGGCTCTGCTCCGTTGCTCTTAGGATTCACAACCCGGTTAGGGAGTCAATTTGCGGTGATTATTATAAATGCGAATTGTTTAAGGCGTAATCAATCGATTAATTTTGGCGTCATTTTCATTCACGAACAGACTAACCAGCTCATGACACAATCCATCATGCCCGAGTGACGGGTTAAAGGTTCATATTCCTCGTCTTGCTCTGCGTGTGTGCCACGCCAGCGCTGGAAGCGATGCAAACTAACACCGTCACAGCCGATCGCAGCTCTGACTAGCTTCCAGAAAGACTCTTTATTTTTATATATTTAGTTTTTACTTATTGCTTGCGAACGTCCGCCACGAAGATGGTGCGAGCAAATCGGCTCCAGTGCAGGCGCAAGATGGATTTTTATATCGCGGGGCCTTGAGAGATGGTGACAGCTTGGGGCGGTGGCCTTCAACCACCAGTGAATTGAACACGATTGACGATGATGCACATTATTTATTTAATATTTACAATTTGTGTTGCAGTTTGTTTTGCCGTATCGATTTTAACTCGGTTCTCCCTTGAGACAGAGACTTCTGCTCACAATGAGCCATTACCTCATTATAAAGGTCATCTGTCTATAATGTGTGTATGTGTGTGCGTGTTTAAGTGTGAGGGAGTGATCGTGTAGTGGTGAGGGCGCTGCGTGTGTGGAGAGTGGACGTGGGCAATATGAGGCGTGTGTGGAGGAAGGGTGTGATCTGTGTGGGTGTGTGTGATTTTGTGTGTGTGATTTTGTGTGTGTGTGCTGCGCCATGAACCCGGTGACCTGGGTTCAATTCCCGCTCACGTCCACCAACACCAGTGACGATTATCTGAACCGGTCCTGGGCCTCCCCTACGTCGACTAGGCCTCAAATGAGTACCTGGTGCGATGTGTAAACATCGCCACTGGGGAGACAAAGGCGGTCGGGCGTGGTGCTGGCCACCCACCCCCTCGTGTACCGTGTTCCAGCCTTCATAGGTGCTCGCTAACAGCACTTGCCCCTACAGTCTTTTAGGGCTATACGGGGGGGATCTTTGTCTTTTTTTGTGTGCTGCGTTACGAACTCGGCGGCCCGAGTTCGATTCCCAACACCAGTGACGATTATCTAAACTGATTCTGAGCCTCCCCAAGGTCGACTCAACCTCAAACGAGTACCTCGTGCGGTGTGTAAACATCGCCACTAGGGAGACAAAGGCGTGTGCCGAGCCAGCCTTCATAGGTGCTCGCGAACAGCACTTCAGCACTTTCCCCAACAGTTTGTTAAAGGCTGTAATGGGGGTCTTTGTATTTGAGGGGTATAACGGATGCATCAATTTATTGACGAATATTGATTCTTAAGCTCACGATACACCCATCAAATTGTGTGTGTCTGCTTAAGAATCAATGATTCTCCATTCATAGATGCTGTTTTGCTCTGTGCTATGAACCCGGTGGACCTGAGTTCAATCCCTGGTCATTACTAACATCAGTGGCGAGTGATACTTCGAACCGGCTTGAGGCATCTCCCTCACCAACCCCCACTTAATAGGGTGGTGAAATAGGGTCAAACGATCCCCAACAACTAATATGGAGTGATGACAAAGACATGTAAATTAGAAATGTATTCATCCTCACCCAGGCCTTACTCTCACCCGATGAACACGCAGTGGCGGTACTGGGCTGCGGGAAGTGGGTAGTGCACGGAAGGCACGTGGGCGATATTGAGCGTGTGGAGTGTTCGGACCAGTCCTGTGCTGTCGCGGTGCGTGTTTGGAATTGCGCTGTGAGCAACCACAATCTTGACTTCAAGGAGAGTAAGTGGGACTGTTTAGCACACGGCCGATAAAAAGAATGATGTTTCGGTGGTCGAAATTGACGACGGAAAGGCAGCGAAAGGGAGGTGCCCGCCCGCGAGGACGTCTGCCGCGGAGATGAAGCGACGATATTGGCTGCAGCGCGAGACGTTGCGAGTTGGAGAAAACTTGCTGGAGGCCTTCATCTGTCCGTGTCTTGAACACGGCCAGTGATGACGACGACGACAACAACCACGCTGACGGTCGTGCCCGTGTCTCGCAGTGAGATCATGTCCCTGAGCAACGTGCTGACGTACGGAGGGCTGCTGGCGAGCGGCTCGGAGCGCGTGTCCACGTGCCGCCTCTCCCTGCCGGCGCTCCCCGCCCTCCTGCACGGAATGGGCGGCGGCGACCGGCCGTGGCTGGCACAAGCGTTGGACCCCGACCGCCCAGTTCTCTTCCTGAACACAGAGCAGGTGGCCGGAGTTCTTGGGGACACGAGAGTTTGTCTGGGAGAGAGGAGATGAGCTGCGCTGGGGTCAGAC